>NW_020653200.1:16454328-16455616 GCF_003589595.1 Hyposmocoma kahamanoa | reverse complement strand
CCATGGCATCATTATTTGTATATTTGTGTGCGTGCCGACGAGCGTAGTTACAAGTTGCTTACGCCTACATGAATTTGGTTTTTGCCTCACTTGTGACAGTTCGTTTGATATGAAACTATCATTCTATGCGTTATTATTCTAAGGTATAAACAATAATGGACAACTAATTAGAAACAACAACAAAAAAGTGTAAAAAAACAACATTTTTTTTAATTATTAGCTATTCGTATTTTTATTTACGAAATAGCTACTATCCACAGCCTACCAATATTTATAATTAATGTTTAGTGGCGTATCCCTTATTTTCAATAACAGCTCTGCAACGACGTGACATTGATTCAATCAATGTCATACATTTTTCTAGGGGGATTGAATTCCATGCTTCAACAAATGCTTCATATAATTCGTTTTGACTGGTGTTACGTTTGTTTGAGACTTTCTTCTTAACAATATACCACAGATTTTCTATCGGGTTTAAATCCGGACTATTTGCTGGCCAGTCTAAAACGGATTTACGCCGTTCACTAAACATTTGACGCTATTGGCCGTGTGTTTAGGATCATTGTCATGCTGAAAGATCCAGGTTACAGGCAAATGATCGTCCGAGTAGGGAATCATTGTGTCCTCTAAGATATTTTTGTACTGCCATTGATTCATTGTACCTTCAATCTTCCGAACGGGACCAACTCCACATCCGGAAAAACACCCCCAAACTTTAATGTTTCCGCCACCGTGCTTGACTATGCTCCTTGTGTATTTATAATTAAAAGCACTTTATACCTTTGCCTAAAAAAAAAACGTTGATGCGCGCGCATGCCTAATTTGTGGACAAGTAAAAATTATTTCGCGCGCTTTTTCTTTTCGCTGTATTGTTTTTATTTGAAAATGTCGTCAATTAGTGATGAATTTATTAATTTGACACCGCCACAAGTCTTAAACGCAGCGAAAAAAGGCTACTCTAAGCCTCTTACCTGAAAAATCGACCGATAGATACTTACAAGCGTATCAAAATTTCATCATATGGAAAACAAGCAAAGATGCAAATTCATTTTCAGAAAATGTGTTTTTAGCCTATTTCATGGAACTTTCTCAAAAATATAAGTCAAGCTCATTGTGGTGCTACTATTCAATGCTAAAAAGCACTATGAAAACAAACTATGGTATTGATATCAAGTCATACTCCAACTTGATAGCATTTCTAAAAAGACGCTCAGATGGCCATGTAAGTAAAAAGTCGAAAGTAATAGGGGTTAAAGTATGAAATTGCCGATTTGTACTGAAAATCTAA
>NW_020653200.1:16425007-16429328 GCF_003589595.1 Hyposmocoma kahamanoa | reverse complement strand
CGCGTAAATACAAAACCAAATTAAATTATTCTTTAAAAAAGCGATATATAAACCTCTACTTAAGTGTGGAAACCAAAACTTACCAGTCAATATTCAGATTTATATATTTTTAATTCCGATTCTAAAACTGAGCAACAAATCACACCAAACTACTTTTGCCAAGAAACAACCGCGAAAGTTTAAAAAAATACAATTTAACATTACTTTTTTCTTTCATAACTTTCGTTTAACAATTTTGTTCCGATTTACACAGTTTCAATACTAAAAATAAAAGATTGCTATACATAAAATAAATTTTTAAATCTTTTACGCAACTACGTTCAAAGTTACACCACGATTCAAAGTTACCCGAATTGACTGTAATATATTAATTTAATAATACACCAGTACCAATGTAGATATATTGGTATTGGTATTGGTGCAACGGGCTAGTTTCCGCAACTCTACGTCAGTGTAGATATAGTATGAAAAATGGAATATTTTTTTAATATTAAAAACAGCCACATGGTTTCCAACTATCGATTAGGTAGGACCACATCACTCGTTGACTAGCGTCACTACAGGCGTAAAACGCGCCGTGAAATGTGCTACTAATTTTACATACTTAACTGTTGCATTCTACAGATGCCGCGGTTCCGGGGCAGACGCGGGTGAAAACAGCTCCGTGAGTTCGTAGTGTAACGAAAAATGAGTTTCAGCGCCATCTAACGTGTAATAGTAAGCTATTATATATTAGTACTATTTTTACTAAAACGCCACCTATTGGTGAATGGCTGAACCAGGATGGAAAAGATACTGAAATATTGTAATATAACTCTTATTCAAGTGACTGCAAGTTTAATTTTGTTAAATTTTAAAATTGTTTTACATCGTTTTCACGTTTTAAGCCCTACCCAATCAAAATCTTTAAGTTATGGTAGTAGATAATAGAGCGTAAAGTTTGAATTGCACACAAGCTAAAAAGTGGCGACATCGGCACCCGATCTTACATAGCGTCATTACATATCTCCCCTTTTTGTCTATATCTATGGTTGGACGTGGTTACAGGGTGGAGTCGGCAGGTGTCAGGTCGATGGAATTGTTCTTTGTGTTCGATGTTTGTATGAATAACGGCGGTGTGTTCAGATTACGGAGTGTGCCCCCAGCGGCACCCAGTTCCAGGCCGTCTTACTACTCCGGGCCAAGGCAGCGGCCTTGGTAACGGTATGACAGGGGTGCGAAGAATCCCCGGGTTACGGAAGGCTGCCACAAATTGACCTTGGCAACGTATAATGGACGCAGTCTGCGGCTAGACGAAAGTTTGATGCAATTCGAGGTGGAACTTGAGAAAATAAGGTGGCATGTGATAGGATTGTCTGAAGTTCGAAGACAGGGGGAGGACACGACTACTCTAGAATCTGGCCACCTGTTCTACTTTCGAGAGGGCGACCAACTATCCCACGGAGGCGTAGGGTTCCTTGTCAACAAAGTTCTCCGTGACAACGTCCTGGACGTGTCCAGTGTAGCGTCCGGCCCGCGACCCGGGTAGCGTACCTTGTCCTGATGCTAATCGAGAGATATTCTCTCAAGGTTGTACAGGTATATGCGCCGACGTCGACATATTCGGACAGTGAGGTCGAAGCCGTGTACGAAGACGTGCGAAAGGCTCTACACAACACTTCCACGACCCACTTCACCGTTGTTATGGAGGACTTCAATGCCATAGTGGGAGCGCGCATATGCGAGGAATCGTGCATCGGACAACACGGTATTGGACGGCGAAACCAAAGGGGCAAATGCTGGTAAACTTCCTGGACATGCAGGGGCTGTTCTGCATGAACACTTTCTTTAAGAAGAAGCCCCATAGAAAGTGGACCTGGCAAAGCCCCAATGGTATAACGAAGAACGAGATCGACTTCATCCTGACGGACAATACGCGTATATTTGGGGATATCTCTGTGGTCAATAGGTTCAATACCGGTAGCGAGCACAGACTCGTAAGAGGTACCCTAAATAACGAATTCAAGGTCGAGAGAAGCCGTATGATGAGATCTCTTTTTCGTCTAACGCTGCTTCAAACTACGCATAGCTCCGAAGCGTTCCAGTTGGAACTAAGCAATCGCTTCGCTTTGCTGAAAACCACGGCAAACGTTGATAAGGACCTTGAAGGTGTGGTAGGGGTAATTCGCGAAGAGGGAATTAGGCACTTCAGAACACAGCGAGGGGCCCGAAAGTCCAAACTCTCGATTGAGATTCTGGAATTGATGAAGACACGACGCGAGACGCCAGAGGAAGCTTCGTCAGATGTCCGTTGTCTCAACAAAACCATCCGCAGGTCGATGAGACGTGACCTCCGTAGCTTCAATACGCAACTCATACGAGAAGCTATTGAGAGGAATCGGGGGTCGAAAGTCTTTACAAAAAGACTGGGTAGATGTCAACTGATGAAGCTACACACCTCGGACAGTAAAACTGTCACATTAGTTCCAGAAACTCTCGCAGAAGTCGAGGGCTTTTACAACAGTCTATATGCCTCGCCTCCAAAGCCACCACCCAACGCGAACGACTCCAGAGCCACACTTTCACGCCACTTTACACACGATCTGCCAGAAGTGGACGAAGAAGAAATTGGGAGGGTTCTTAAACAGCTTAATAATGGGAAGGCTCCCGGCGAAGACGGAATAACCTCTGAGCTTCTCAGGGCAGGAGGAGACCCAGTGCTCAGAAAGATCAAGGAGCTATTCAACGCCGTCATAGCCAATGGGACTACCCCGGAGGCGTGCAGCAGAAGCGTGGTAGCTTTGTTTTTCAAGAAAGGAGACAAAACCCTTTTGAAGAACTACAGACCTATTGCGCTCCTGAGCCTCGTTTATAAGCTGTTTTCGAGAGTCGTCACAAATCGTCTCGCCGGAAGATTTGCTGCTTTCCAGCCGCCAGAACAGGCAGGAACACCGTGGATCACATACACACTATTCGGCAGATTATACAGAAGTCCGAAGAGTATACTCAGCGACTGTGTCTAGCATTTGTGGACTACGAGAAAGCCTTCGACTCCACCGAAACCTGGGCTGTTCTGCAATCCTTGCAGCGATGTCAAGTCGATTGGTGGTACGTAGAGGTGCTGAGAAATCTGTACACCAAGGCCACGATGTCCGTCCAAGTACAAAGCAACAAGACAAGACCCATCCAGTTGCACAAAGGCGAGAAAATTCTCCGAAACTGTTCTCAAACGCTCTGGAGGACATCTTTAAGACACTTGATTGGACCGGATTGGGCATCAATGTCAATGGCGAAAATCTCACACATTATATGTGAAGAACTACATACAAAAAATATATGTAATTAGATTGAAGTCGTTGTAAATGACGAAGTAAATGCAAGTGATCAATTATTTTTTTGCAAAGAGCATCTATTATATGTATGTATGTATGTGTATATGTGTGTGTGTGTGTGTGTGTGTGTGTGTGTGTGTGTGTGTGTGAGTGCGTGTGTGTGCGTGTGTGCGTGCGTGCGTTCGGGCGTGCGTTCGGGCGTGCGTGCGTGCGTGCGTGCGTGCCTGCGTGCGTGCCTGCGTGCGTGCGTGCGTGCCTGCGTGCGTGCGTGCCTGTGTGCATGCGTCCGTGTGTGTAAAGCGGAACGTTCAAAAAATGAAGTATGAAATTATTTGATTTTTAATTCGGGACTTAATCACGTATTAACATATTTTATTTACCTCGACGTTTCGGACATATTGCAACGTCCATGGTCTCGCAGGGACTGAAGAGGCGGGTGTCAGCAACTTCTAGTTGTGCGAGTTTTTCTAACTACCCGCACTTTATCTTCATTACTTATTTGTGCACTAGGGTTCTCACTACACCGACACACAATACTCACGACATCTTAAATACTCGTATTCAATGCAGTAGAAGCACATTTGCAGGTGGCAACAGTGCATGGTATTGTCAAAGACGTCAAAGTCATCTTTTCGCGGTTATAACTTAGAGTAGCAGGGTTCTAGGGTTATAGCCGCCATTTTGCGGTTGGTTTAAATTGCACATTTGCATCCTTTATATGCCGAGTAGATAGAGATAACGTATCGCGTGAGCGGCTAATTTGTGTTGTGAACGTGTTATGAATGGCATTTACACGTATATACAGTATTCGTCAGTTATAGGAATATTAATAATAATTATACGTACTTCGTGCTCTGAAGTATGGTTGTATTGGTTTAACAGTTTTTTTCTGGTAAAACTGAATATTTAAAACTTCTTTTTCAAGATATGTATTGTGGAATGAAAGTATTTTGTATTTTGTATTTCAAATACACCTCAAGAAAGTATTTGGTATTTTGTATTTTAAATAC
>NW_020653200.1:16407910-16424907 GCF_003589595.1 Hyposmocoma kahamanoa | reverse complement strand
TTTCTATTATTTTTCCGCATTTTCATGAAGAAAAATAAATAAAACAAACTGAATCTTGGTAGTCACGTTGTGAATTCGGAACTAAAGTCTAGTGTCAACTGTTAGCTTCGCCAAGGAGCATATAGCGCTGTCATAATTTACGAAATAAAAATCGAGTAATAAAATATTTCGATCGAAAAATCATATTACAAAATTGAAGACTACGTGTTAGATAAAGATGTATGGAAAGACGACACGGCTCCAGAATCCACACAAATTTGATTCAAAGTGTATTCCATAGCATTTAAGTTTATTTAAGTTTATTTGAAAAGAGCAATCCTTGGAGTTTCTTGCTCGTTCTTCTCAGGGAGGTCAGTGTAGTGAACAAGCTGTAGCTTAAATGTGACGTTTTCAAGTGTAAATTTATTTTACCTATGGAATAAATAATCTTTGACTTTGACTTTGACGCGTATTTTTATTTAACGACAATTTATTTTCTATGTGCTATTAAATAAACAAAATATTGAAGAGATACACGTAAATAAATAAGTTCAACTTCACTTTTAATAATTACAAATCAATATTTAGACAATAAAACTGAAAATAATATTGTTTCCATTGCGTCCGTGTAACTATTTTAAGATTGTTAAATTTGACATAAGAGCAATAAGTCGAGTCATGGTACGAACTGAGTGAATAAATAGTCACAAAGCTGCCATAAAAACATCATAGTTTTAACATTACAATAAGCTTACTTTAAGCGCGTTATGGTACGAAAAGTCAATGTGAGGTTAAAGTAATATAGTTTTAAGAGGTTGTGGTAGGCCCCCTGGTGTAGTTTTACGTTTTTTATTGAAAGAAAATAATATGAGAAGAACCTTGGCTTTGTTGTCTCGATAGTTAACTAGGCATAATCTGTTCACTATTCTAGAAAATGAAGTAGTAGAGTGTACAGGGTGGTGATTTTGTGTATTTAAACTAAACATATAATCTTAATGTTGCTAAAGTATATATTATATTGTAAGTAGGTTTTAAATAGAGGCCATCGTATAACATGAAAATTAGTCTCTTTGTATAAATAAGTACTTTGTGTGGGAGTGCGAACCTGGTGGAAAGATACGCCAGAGCCATCAGCAATACCCTGGATCTCCTTGACGTAGTACGGGAAGCGCCGCTTCATGTTGGCCAGTGTCTGTTCGTAGGCGGTCCATCCACGCTTTGTCTTATACTCCCGCTCGAAGTCGCGCAGATTGCTGTACTCTTTCACGAAGTTTTTTATGATGCTGCTGAATGTACGACCCTGCGACCAGACAAACAACATTCAACATTAGATAACAATGTGGGAAACATATTCCCCATTAGGTACTTTGAAATTAATTTTATCAGTTATTTTCTATATATCCGTTACTCTTGATTCACACTGTAATGTATGAGGGTAGGATACAACTTTACTTTGACGTTGTGAAACGAGATTACTTGCTCTTCGAATACAACGGTTCTTGAGTACGGACGTATATCTTTATTTTCCTGCATATCGGTGCCTGGATAGACTAAAATACTTATCAGTGGCGACGAGGTGTTTATTTTGTGAGAACTTCGCGTTTAAATAGTGATTAGTTGTGAAATAGTGAATAAAAAAAAATACTTTTTTTGTTGAAATGTCGCTCGGAAAGATCGAAGCGTTTGATGTTACGAAAGACAATTGGAATTTGTACATTGATCGTCTGGAACAGTACTTTCTGGTAAAAGACGTCAAGGATACGATGAAGGTGCCTACCTCAATTACAGTTATATGTAGTGAGGCTTACGAACTTATGGACAATTTGTGTATACCCGTAAAACCATCTACAAAAAAAATATAGTGAGTTGGTGGAATTGATGAGCAAGCAGTTGCAACCGAAACCTAGTTTACTTGCAGAACGCTCCAAATTCAGACAACGGGTTCAAAAAAACGGCGAATGCGTCGTAGAATATGTCACAGAATTAAAAAAACTATCGAAAGATTATCAATTTACGGCCGAGACGTTAAAAGAAAATTTGCGTGACCAATTCGTGTGTGGTTTAAGAAACGAAAATATCACACAGCGGCTATTCGCGGAGGACAATGTAAGTTTCGATGAGGCATTTAAAATCGCAGTGAGCATAGAAGCGGCTGAGAAAGACGCGGCACTAGTGGAGGAGTATTCCAGGCGGTGTGACGTCACGCCTATGCCATCGTCATCGTCGGCGGTACACAGGCTAACGTATGCGCGCGCGAGGGGCACCGGCGCAGCGGGGCGCGCGGTGCGGCCGCAGCGACGAGAACCGGTCAGCCGGCTGGCGGATACGACGTGCACGAGTTCGAGGCGATATGTAAGCGGAAGTCCAAGTGAACTAAGAGAAGCGGGTAGCGGAAATAAAAATGGTGTGAATCGTAGTAGTAAGAATTTCCAGAAATCGAAGAGCGAATGTCGTGCGTGTGGGGGCCCTCATCAGATGAATACTTGCAAATTTCAAGCGTATGTATGCAGAGTATGTAATAAAAGAGGTCACTTTAAGAAAATGTGCCCGAATCTAAATAATGAGAGCTCATTCTACAACTTAGTTGAAGAGCAGGCGGTGTACCAAGGAAATGCCAGTGAGGGAAACGACGAGGTACATAATTTTTCTTTAAAATGTTCAACTTTAAAACAGTTTGTACCATACACGGTAAATGTTAAGATAAATGAGTGTAATTTACTAATGGAGATCGACACAGGTAGTGCAATATCGTGCATTAGCAAAACCTGTTATGATCAGTTGTTTACAAATTGTCCGCTGGGAAACAGTGACTTAACATTACATTATTACACTGGCGAGACAGTGAAACCTGTAGGTAAAATTAGACCACTTGTAACTTATGGGAACACGAGCAAGCACTTAGATCTTTATATTGTGGATAGGGGAAAGGCCAGCCTACTCGGGAGACAGTGGTTAAGAGAACTAGACATTAATATTAATTCTATGGTTTGTTATGCGAGTGAAAAGTCAACCCGTTTTTAATTTAACGGAATTTAGTTCCAGATATTGTAAGGTGTTTGCGGATGGCCTCGGGAGGTTTACCGGCGGGACAGTGGGGTTCAGATTACGCGAGGGTGCGCGGCGCCGGTGTTTATGCGCGCACGGCCGCTGGCGTACGCACTGCGCGAGCCGGTGGGCCGCGCGCTGGACGATCTGGTGCGCGACGGAATCATCAGCCCTGTTACTACATCGGACTGGGCTACACCGATAGTACCGATCATGAAGAAGGACGGAACCATTCGCGTATGTGCTGACTTTAAAGTTACTTTAAATAAGTGTCTTGAGGTGGACCGTTTCCCTGCGCCAAAAGTAGAAGATTTACTTGCTAGGTTAGATGCCGGAAAAAAATTCTCTAAAATTGATTTATCTCAGGCCTATGCCCAAATTTAACCAAAATTGTGAGTTTATTAGTTTCGAGTGACATATTAGCGCATTATTCACTAGATTTACCACTAGTACTAACAACTGACGCTAACAGCTGACGGTGCTGTGATTTCGCACGTCACACCAGCTGGCGAGAGACCGGTGGCGTACGCTTCGAGGGTTCTTAACTCTGCGGAGCGATCATATTCACAAATTGAAAGGAAGGCACTGGCGATTATTTTTGGCGTTAGAAAATTCCACCAATATTTGTATGGTAGGAAATTTTGTTTACGTACCGATCACAAACCGCTAGTGACAATTTTCGGTGATAAAACAGGTATTCCTGTAATGGCCGCTAGCAGGTTGCAGAGGTAGGCGGTGATATTGGCCGGGTACGATTGTAAAATAGAATTTGTAAGGGGAGATAAAAATGCAGCGGATGCGTTATCACGTTTACCAGTAGGGAATCCAAGTCCGGAGACACAGAGCAAACGTATGTTAATTTTATTCAAAATTTTTTGCCTGTCACACGAAATGAAGTACAAAACGCATATACACATGATGAGGTGCTAAAAAAAGTTTTTATGTATGTAAGTTCAGATTGGCCGGAATATTGTGCAGATGAGCAGTTGAAACTTTATTTTGTGCGACGTAAAGAGTTGTACCTTGACCTGGGGTGTTGGGGTGTTTGTTGGGGTGTTGACGTATATCTTTATTTTCCCGCATGTCCCTAGTATCGGTGCCTGGATAGGCTAAAATACTTATCACACACCATTAAAGATAAAGATAAATTTATTCTGTATATAAATTTAACTTAAATACATGAACCTTATTAAATAACCTTTATATGTGCCAGACAATCGCATATAGTGATATATTGTATGTTTACATAACTTTAATTAAGGTAGTAGTGCAAGTTAATCTAGGTGGTATCTAAACTAAGTAAAATTGCTTACTTGTATCTTAGGTATCCAAATCAGTGCTTATAGCATAATGGTTAGTCAACATATTTTCAACATATTTTGTTCAATAACAATAAATGACAATAAAACATGAATACTTAATTATATTAGTTAGCATCTTAACTATTATTGATATTACGTAACAACAAATACTAAATTTTCGGTATTATTGTGGTTTAATCCTTTTAACCAGGTTTGTATGGTTTTCTTACATTGAAACTTATTCTTATGATATATATATATACGTAGTGAACGATTTATTTTATTGTACAAAAAGCTACCAAGAAAGCAAAATTACCTATGGGAGTGTGCAGTTCGAAACCGTTAAGTGGTACAAACAATGTCTGCTCGTCTTTTGCAGGTTTGGAGTGAGGTGATATAAGGCGTTAGTGAATGCTTTTTGTTACGGTTAGTAGTATGAACAACTGGCGTATTGAAAGTACATCACATTTAGTAACGAGTTCTGCAGTGGGAAAACGAAAAGGTCGGAATGTGCTGTCTTTCAGTATGGCTCTTTGTGCAATTTGCAGATTTAGCAAGGTGTTTTTATGGGTCCCTCCCCAAGTCGTTAAGCAGTACACAAACAACGACTGACAAAGAGACAAATCCACAGTATTCAGCAGTTTTCCACTGGCGACATGTCTTAAATTTTTGAAAATATAAATTAATTTTCGTACTCTAGCCGTAAGAGTTTCAATATGGGCCTTGAAGTTCAAATACCTATCTATTGTGATGCCTAAATATTTAATTGTGTTTGTGCTGCTAAGTTTAGGACATATACAAGTACTTTCTACAGAGCCAAAACAGTTATGCGCTAATATTGAATGTGATTTTAAAGTCGGTTGGGAGAGTGAGTCATAGGAAAACGTCATGTATTTTGTTTTCCGGTTTTGGAGGGTAAGGGTGACGGGCGCAGTGGCAGTGTCCCTCAGATCTTTGTGGTTTAAAGCTCTGCATGGCACTGCAAATGTTATGGACAGGCGTGTAACTTACCATCAGGCGCACGACTTATTCATACCGTCACTTGATATAATAAAAAAAGTTCCAGATATTGTTGGGTATGCAGATGATAGCACACAGTTACGAAGATATATCTGTCCAAAACAAAAGACAGTAAGGTACCCGTTCGTTGAGAGAAGCCATGGTAGAGGGTACGAACTTGACTTTAAGTATTGTCTCCCTGTGTGGAGCTAACAAGATTGTTTCAAGCTGGGAATCCTTAACAATGTGCTTTTAACTTTTTAACCTAGTACAAAGACAAGTCCGATCTTGCATGGAGTATTGCAGTCACGTATGGGACGGCTCAGCGAGCTATCAACAACAAACTCTTGGATCGGTAGCTAGGGTATTTATTTGCGACGACGATAATGTTCATAGCAAATAAGGTTCATAGTTTAGCCCACAGTAGTACAGTTTATAAGTTTTTTTTACAGATTGTATTTCGGTGAGTTTGCCCATGAGCTCCACCACCACCTGCGTCCATGTACCATCGGACATCCAGACGTTCGGTGGGATATCATTCTTACTTGGTTGATATTCCTTTCAGGCTTACTAAGCGCTTTTTGTCATACTTTATGCAGGCAGGCTATGTGTTTTATAATGCCTGACTCTGTGCTTCCAAGCATATCCATACATCCGATTGCCATGTATCTTCTGCGTGAGCTCGTTAGACCTATCTTTGCTCCAGGGCTTGGTAGCGGTCAAGACTAAGTCCATTAAAAAAAACAAAATCTCATAATGGCGGTAACATTACAATATCATGGATTTGTATGTGACCCGAAATAATATTATAAATGCCCCTGAGTTTCCTCATTCTAACTTGTTAATAGTTAAATTAACTTTATTATCACTTGCAATAATCTTTAATCTACGTAAGGGTGTACACTTGAAAGATACGCTAGTGCCGTCGATATTTCATCAATTTTTATTCGTCTTTGCGCTTCAGTTTTCGAGAAATAGCTATTATTACTATAGTAATTATATTATATATATTTATTACAAATTAAACTATAATATGTAATAAATATATATAATATAATAATTATAATATGTATAATATATAATTATCTATTGTTTAGAGGCGAATTTTGTTTCATTGTGGATGATCATTGCTAGCTAACTACTATCTATAATATGTCTTCGTATAGTGATGTGTTTCGTCTCATTGTGGTACATCATTAAGATTACACCATTGTTTTAGTCTGATGGCAGTACCGACGTTCTCAATTATAGGCCAATTCTTAGTTATAGTACACCGATTCGGTGTGCTAAAGTATTTGAGAGTCTGTTATATACTAGTCTTTTTAACCACCTCAAGACCCAGCTGAGTTCGAACTAACACGGATTTATGTCTGGCGACTGAACTACTATAGTTCAAAATCGCTCACTTATGTGACTTATCTCTGCATTGTATGTAATGATATATATTTAATTAAATACAGTGATAAGTGTCAGGTTGTCATGATTTCTTTAAACTTTTCAAATATTTTGACCGTGTTAATCGTGGGTACTGCTACTTGCGTTGTATCACTTTGAATGAATGAAATATGCTTTATTGCACATTAGAATTACAATAACAACACAGAACAGGGGACTACCACAATCTCTTAAAACAATATTACTTTAACCTTACATTGACTTTTCATGCCATGACACGCTTAAAGTAAGCTTATTATAATGTTAAAACTATGATGTTTTATTGGCAGCTTTATTTATTTAATAGTTTATTGTACAGGAAAAATACAACAAGTCACAAAGAATACAAGTGAAATTAAAAACAAAAGGTTCTGCTTATTTCTAATAGAAATTTCTTTCTATTTACGAAGCCCAAAGATGAACCTTATACACAGGTTTTGCAGTCGTTCAAGCTTATTTAGCAGTTCTTCAGTAGCATCCAAATAGCAGGAATCAGCATAGTCTAAGAAGGGCAAAATAAGTGTTTGGACTAAACATATCTTGGTTTTTAAAGGTAAATCGTTTTGGAGGCGCTTAAGTGAGTGCATGGAGAAATGGACTTTACGACTGACCTCATTAATATGTGGAGTCCAAACCAAATTACAATCTAAAAGCAAGCCAAGATTAGTTGCAGTAGAAGCATAAGCAATAGGCGTGGAATTATACGCTATAGGTGGGACAGAATCTAGATGCAATATGCCACGCATATACCCACTTCCCACAATCATAGCCTGTGACTTTTTGGGATTCACCAAGAAACCAAAACACTCAGCCCAATGAGCGATGCTTCGTAAATCAGCATTAACCGCTTCAACGGCTGCAACGACATCAGACGCTTTAAAACTGCGGTATAGCTGCAAATCGTCAGCATAGAGATGAAGTTTGAAGACAGCACAAAAGTGACAGAATTGATGAAAACAGAGAAAAGGAGAGGGGAAAGAACACCACGCTGAGGAACGCCAGCAACTAAGTCACACCAATCAGAGGAAGCCTCGTCAGAGCGAATACACTGTGAGCGGCCTCTGAGGTAAGAGTCGAACCAAGCTATAACCGAAGGAGAAATATTAAAAGAGCGAAGGGAAGCAAGCAATACGTCAAAGTCCACAGAGTTGAAAGCACTGCTGAAGTCCAGAAGTATAAGCAAAGTGAGAAGACCATTGTCCATTGCGAGGCGAATATCATCTGTTACCTTCAACAGTGCAGTCACAGTGCTATGGCCAGAACGAAAACCTGACTGAAACGAGGAAAGCAACTTATTAGAAGAACGATACAACATTAACTGCTTGTTGACAATGTGTTCGAGGACTTTGGATAGAAATGGGAGAATGGAGATGGGACGGAATTCGGAAAGGCAAGTAGGGTTAGATGTTTTGGGTAAAGGTATAACATGGGCGAGTTTCCAATGAGAAGGGAAAGAACTAGCTTCTAAAGAGAAGTCAAAAACATGAGTGAGGATAGGGACAAGTTCAGGGAGTATGAGGGTAATCATACGGGAACTGAGATCATCATTGCCAACAGCAGTAGAAGAAATAGAGAGAATATGGGTTTTGACCCCACATTCGGTAACAGTCCGGAAGGAGAAAGAGGTTACATGCCGGTAAAGTATAGTCAGCCAAAATGCGAAGGGTAGCGCTTTTACGATGCTTATCTAAAGTAACAGGGGGTAGGGAAAAATATCTATTAAGCGCGTTAAGACCAGGAAGGGACGAATCACCAGAAGCAGTGGAACGACCAATCCCAATGGACTTTAGGAATTTCCAGATCTCTTAGCATCTCTACACAAGCGACTACAGCGATTACGCAGGTATTTAAAACGAGTTAGGTTGTCATCTGTAGGAAGCCTCTTCCAGCGTCGTTTCGCCTTATCTCTGAGAGCCATAGCGATCTTAATATCTTGTGATAGCCAGGGGGCAGGTGCATGTCTGATTTTAACCCGTTTTAAAGGCGCATGACGATCATAAAGCCTTAATATAATTTCATTGAGCAAAGCTACCTTCTGATCAATAACTACGCAGTCCAACACAGGAGTCCAGTCAATATTACCCGCCTCACTCTTGAGACTTTTCTTTTTCTTTTTTTTTGTGACTATTCATTCACTCAGTTCGTACTATGACGCGGCTTTAACATTAAAGTAACATTGTTCTTATATGTAAAATTTAGCATTTAGAAACAATATTATTTTCGAATTTATTGTCTAACTAAATATTGATTTGTAATGATTCAAAGTTAAATTGAACTTATTTATTTACATAAATCTGTTCAATATTTTGTTTATTTTTTTATTTAATAGTATATAGGAAAAAAATTTCTCGTTTAATAAAAATTCGCGATGAAAGATTTAGTAGATTGTTATTCAGAAAGAGAAAAAAAAACCGCGCAGCAAAAGTATGATTTCAGTAATAGTATTTTCGACTGATCTTCTATTTGTATTAAAGTTAAGAAAGTACAACAATTCTTTTAATACTTACCGCTAATTAAATATCAATGTGTATCCACCACCAGGTAGGTTTATGCTATACTTTTTACAGCCTTAAAATACCTGGTTTCTACCGCAGCATCAAGGCAAATCAAGTGAAAATAATTTGTATGGTACTGATATTAACGTTGTATGGAGTCAGCTGGTGCCCCTAAATTTGTATCACTGCTCTTTTACTCAAGATATTGAAGTTTATAGTTTGCACTTCACTTATAACGTGATTTTATTATTAACTCTAAATATGTTATATTTTTAAATAATAACAATATATCTACGCTGAATACAATGGGCAACTAAGACCGTGATATTAGTGATGATGGTGACGCTATAATAAAAAATTTAAACGACCTTCGATAGCTCGTGGGGAGCTGCTGGATAAAGGTGAGCTCGCAAGTTAAAGGAATGGAAACCGTGCTACCACCAACCTTTATGTCCGAAAAGTCGTAGAGCTCGTCTCATTCACACCTTCACGTGCGGCTGATCACCAATAACGCCACCATTTAATATATAGCATACGCAGCTCAATGCCGGGCGGAGAAGCGGGATATTTAATTTTATAAAATATTTGCGATGTCGCGGATTTTTCAATTTTTTTTTTTGAATGTAACGTCACACTTATTTTTTAGTTTCACTGGCGATTTGTATGGCTATGGCGTAGCACGGATTAGGACGGGAAAGGTAAGGAGGTGCGAGCTCAGAGAAACTATACCTGGCGTTACCATTTCCGCCCGCCCTTAAAGGGTCACCTTTAAAAGGACAACCGTAAGTGAGACTAGAACTAGGTCTAATATCTCAAGAGGAAATAGAAAATAGGATAATACATAAAGAAACTCATAATTGAGCAAATTAAAATTAAACTATTCTAAACTAGCGGTCTCTCTAGAGTTTTATGAGAGAGTGATTATAGATGCGGGAGTATTATTTACAAGATGCGGTAAGATGCGGTGTTACTTAAAATTGATAAACTAAATGCTAATAAACAATATAAGTTATGTAATAAATTACTGACGCGGAAGAGGGCACAAACGAACGGTAGGACGGATGTAAGTTCCGCTCGCGGATCTGACAGTACAAGTGCGTATGATACCGTCTTTCGAGCTGTGGACTTTCTCCACGATCGCTAATGGCCAGAAGAGAGTAGGTGCGTTATCATCTATCACAACCACGACTAATCCTGGAGTGATAGGTGTGGAAGGAGTATTCCATTTCTGTCTAATCTGAAGTCCATGCAGATATTCCATCCTCCATCGTTGCCAAAATGACTGAAGTAACTTGTCCAGTAGCGAATGTCTCCGAAGTAAACTGAGATTATCAGACTCTACTTCAGGCGCGGGTAGCGAACAAAGAGGCGCGGTGTGTAAAAAGTGGCTTGGCGATAGAGCTGAGGTTTCTCCAGGATCGGCACTCAGTACTGTTAGCGGACGAGAGTTAAGCAAACACTCTATCTGAGTGAGAACAGTACAAAGTTCCTCGAAAGAAAGTAGTTGCCGACCAATAACACGATATAGATGCGTTTTTACTACTTTGATCATACTCTCCCAAGCTCCACCTTTGTGGGGAGAATTGGGTGTAATAAATGACCAAGTGATACGACTCTCAGCAAACTCTAATTCCAATTTCGGACGATATTCGTCATTTAAAAACTTATATAAATCGCGTAAATAAGCGTTGGCACCTTTAAAGTTACTTGCGTTATCCGAGTGCATTACCTGGACAGGGCCACGACGCGCGAGGAAACGTTTAAGAGTGGCGAGAAAACTGGGAGTGCTGAGGTCGGTAGCGACTTCAATATGGACAGCGCGTGTAGTCAAACATGTGAAGAGGCATATGTATGCCTTTTCGCTCCTGACTCCTCGACGGCGCACAGGAGTATATGGAAATGGACCCGCGTAGTCACAGCCAGTATGCGTAAAACACTTTATCATTTGTTGCGTGCGATATTCAGGAAGTGATGCCATTAGAGGATACGTTGGACGCGGGTTGAGTCTGAAACAAGTGTTGCACATACGGACTCTTTGTCTTACAATGCGGCGTGCGGATAGGATCCAGAACTTTTGTCGAAGAAGCGACATCAATAATTCTGGACCGGCGTGTAAATATTTTATATGATAATAATCAATCAGCAAGTTCACTATATGATCATTACGCGGTAGAACGACTGGATGCATGTGAGCATATTCCAAGTCAGAATTGTCGAGGCGACCTCCTACACGAATCAAACCGTTATCGTCTATAAAAGGTCTCAATCTATTGAAGGCAGGCGAGCATGACACCTCGTTGCGAAGCTTGTCAAATTCCTCTGCAAAATATTTCAGTTGCAGGTCGCTTATTAATTTATTTTCAGCGAACTGAAGTCGATCAGCAGTTACTGCAACAGTAACGCGGCGGGGCAATAACTTAGCGAATGTAAAAACGTATACGAGAATGCGCAGCAGTTTAGACCATGATGACGTGCGCAATGCGAGGTCATAGACGGCGCTTTTCTTCACAGGTGTGTTAACAGGATGAGACAGCGTCTTTTGTTCAGGCATATTCTCGAGTGGTTGACCGTCGAGATCACGCAGGGGCCACTGAGGTGGGTTGAGTATAGCCCAGGGAGGTCCGTGCAACCACAAAGGGTGCGACATTAATTTCTGCGGCATAACACCACGAGACAGACAATCGGCTGGGTTATCAGCGCCCGAAACATGATAGAAATGTTCAGCTGGAATATTTTCCGTAACTTGTACTACGCGGTTTGAAACAAAAGTCTGCCACCTGTGAGGCGAACTCTTTATCCAATATAATGCGACTTTAGAGTCTGTAAAAGCGTAGGTATTGATTGAGATACGATTAGCGTAATTATTTAAAACTGTGCGAAGTAGTTTGGATAGCAAGACTAATCCACAAAGCTCCAGTCGTGCGATCGAGAGCGGTTTTGTTGGCGCTACTTTAGATTTGGCGCAGACTAAACGCGTAGAGTTACCATTGACGGAGCCGACATGTAAGTAGACGACACCACCATAAGCATGCTCGCTAGCGTCGGAGAATCCCAACAGAGTGACTTTGGAATCTACAAACACACCTAAGTGGCGTGGTATTCGCAGCTCATTGAGAGCCGGCAGCTCGATGCAAAACTGTCTCCACATTTTAGTAATGTGGGGCGGCGGTGTATCGTCCCAATCTAGATGAAGATGCCAAAGCTGCTTTATTAGCAACTTCGCGTAGAGAACTGTGGGAGCAACAAAGCCCATTATATCCCACAGGCGCGCGATAGTGGATAAGATGGAGCGCTTAGTGCACTTATCATCAGCTGGAGGAGATATTTTGAAGTAAAACGCGTCATCATTCGTCGACCAATACAAGCCTAGTATTTTGTGCTGTACTGACTTATCAAATTCAACCTCAGTGGGCAGCTTGTGCGAGGCGGGAATGTCATTTAAAGCAGTACGAGAATTGCTATTCCACTTAACAAGATCCCACTGCGCGCCTTTAAAGAGAGCGATTAGTTGATCAGCTGCGCCGGCACCTTCTTCTATTGTTTGAACCGAAAATACTACATCATCCATATAAAGCGAGGTAGATAATATAGCACTCGCGAGTGGGTATCTAGAACCGTCATCTTCGATGAGCTGTCTGACCGTGCGCAATGCATGGTACACAGACGAAGCTAGACCGAAACAAACTCTTTTGAAATTATAAAGGGTCAGCGGATCTTGGGGATTGAATCGATATAGTATACATTGATAACGACGATCACATTCACGAACAATAACTTGTAAGATCTGCTGGCGACAGTCTGCAGTCATGGCGATGGCGAAGAGGCGAAAGTTCAAAATTATTTGAAATAAATCACCTTGCAAGTTCGGTCCGTGATGTAAAATATCGTTTAGCGAAGTTCCAGAGCTGGTCTTACAGCTAGCATCCAGAACTATACGGAGAAGAGTCGACGTTCTATCTTCTCTTATTACTCCGTGATGAGGAATGACATACATGGGTAATGAGTTATCAGAGGTATCTGGGGGTGCGGGTGAAATATAATCTTTATTCAGATATTCTTTGATGACGTCATCATAAGCTGCCCTCAACTTAGGCGAAGCTTCTAATTTTTTCTCGAGACACATGAAGCGTCTTCGGGCGGTTTCGTAGGAGTGGCCTAACAAATATACATCCTCGCTAAATGGCAGTCCGACTACGTATCTACCACTAACAGGATCGCGGATTGTAGTATCTTTATAAAACTGTTCACATTCAACGTCTTCGGGGCGTTGAACGGGCGGGGCTGAAGGAAGCTCTTCTAACTCCCAAAATCTTTTAACAAGATTATCTAAACCATGCTCCTGAACTAGGCAGCATGTCAAAGCTTGGCGGGAAAATAACGTAGGTACGGAACCCATAATAACATATCCTAATACCGTACGTAATGCTGGAGGTGCTGACGTGACGTCATAGGCGTGAACTACGTCGTCGGGTATCAATAAATGTGCAAAGAGTGGAGCGCCTATCAAAACGTCAATTTTATTAGGTGTTCCAAAAGTCTCGTCTGCCAGCGGTAAGTTGCGTAAGTGTGATAAGACAGACGTGTCTACAACAGCACTAGGCAGCGCATCGGTAATTCGATCCACTACGAGCGGCGCAATACTAAATTTTATGTTATTATTATAGCGGGAGTGAATTTCTAAATTCACGGAACTTGAATTAATTACCTTCTCGACCCCACCAAATCCCTTTACAATAGTACGTTCTGAATCCTGAAGCCGGATACCTAACAGTTCGCAAGTCTCTTTTGTAATAAAGTGACATTGCGAGCCAGAATCGAGAAGGACGCGCAAAAGATGTTTATTACCCTCACCATCATACGCAGCGACCTGAGCGGTCGCAAGCAACACAGTACATTGTTCGGTATAAACGGGCTCAAACGATGATGACGGCTGAGAAGCGGCAATGGATGTCGCACACAACGCTACGTCTGTGCGTTCACGATCACTTGGAATATGAGGAGCGATAACTGGCAGCGAAGCGGGCGCATGTGACGCTGTGACTTCACTGCGCTGCGGTGCCGAAATCAAAGGTTCGATTCCTGACGTAAAGTGCAACATACTGTGATGGCGAGATTTACAAGTGCGGCATGTAAGCTCTGATTTACAGTTCGATACACGATGTTTTAAGCTAAGACAATTTACACAGGCACTTCTGTCCTTTACGTATTTAAAACGTTCTGCGGGCGTCATTTTATTAAAATCGGGACATTTGAATAAATGCTGATGCGTTATATTTGTACACAAGCACTTAGAAGCGGGGTCGACTGTACCTACATAAGCTTGATACTTTGGCGGCGACTTTAAAATATTATTATTTTGTTTAGAGCGAGGGCGGTCATTTTTATTTAAATTATTATTATAAGTTGTGGACGTGCGTTCGAACACTTTAGAGCGGTTCTTTATGAACACCACGAGCTCATCAAAAGTAGGCATTTTAGAACCTACACTCAACTCAAAAGCGCGTACAGTATCTGAATCTAACTTTTTCAAAGCAATATGCAATACAATAAGATCACTCAATTTATCTATCTTTAAATTATCCACTGCGCGGACTGCACTGACAAATCGATCAGAAAACAAGTCGAAGTTATCTGCTGATGCGGCGCTTATGGGCTTGAAATCGAACAACTGATTTAGATAGGCGGAGGCGAGCATACGCTTGTCTTCATATTTATCAATAAGCGATTGCAATAACAAATTATAATTTTCGGCGCTAGGTGTAATACCTGCGCACGCATATAGAGCTTTGCCTGACAATTTACCTAACAAATAATATAATTTTTCGGCATCCGTGAGCGATGGATTATCATGAACGGTCGACTTGAAACTAGCATAGAACAATGGCCATGAACGGATGTCACCTGAAAAAGACATCAACTCGATAGGAGGTAACCGAGGCTTACTTTTATGCGACGCGACATTATCACCAACTGATGATGAAGTCGAGTACTGCGATTGGAGTCGCTTAATGCGACTGTATAATTGTTCGAAAGCAATTAGACATTTATAGTCAGGTTTCGCGGCGGAATTAATAGTCAACAGGCGCGTATTATAATTATCCAATAACTCAAGGAATTCAGTGCGTAAAATGTCAATAGATTGACTTTCAGCGAGAAAACTTTCCCTCGTTTCAGCGCTCTTGTTACTACTCGCAGACGAATCATAAATACTCTGAATTATTTCAAACACAGCTGCCTTTTTAGCTTGTATCTTAACAGCTGCGGATCTTCAGAATCTGCATCTGAGAAACAATCGTCAGCATTTTTTGACTTTGTTTGTTTCGTAGTCATGACAACGGTGTATTATATTATAATGCGGCAAATTGAAATATAAGTAACCTAAGTTACATATAACGCGGTGTACGTGACTTTCTACACGGTCAGATTATAATAAATTATGAACCGATCGATAACAGAATATTTGTAAAAATAAAATGTGAAATAATATTTTTGACGAATGAGAAATGCAATTATTTTACCAATATAAAAAGTAAACACCATTAATATGCGGAGAATATATATAAATATACCAATATTACTTATAGGTTGCGGGATTACAATGATTTTGTCCGATTTTCACGACGCAATGTCGCGGTGCGGAGTGTCTCAATGACGATTATGTAGAACAAAATCACAGGAAATACGCAATGTATTTCGTAGAAATGCGGTAAATGCCTACACTTATCAGGACCTACAATTGGTATTCTAATAAGGGCGGGCAATTAAAGGACTAAATGCAGTGAAACGCAGTTCATCCGCAGTTCGAAAGGACCAAATATGGTGACGCTATAATAAAAAATTTAAACGACCATCGATAGCTCGTGGGAAGCTGCTGGATAAAGGTGAGCTCGCAAGTTAAAGGAATGGAAACCGTGCTACCACCAACCTTTATGTCCGAAAAGTCGTAGAGCTCGTCTCATTCACACCTTCACGTGCGGCTGATCACCAATAACGCCACCATTTAATATATAGCGTACGCAGCTCAATGCCGGGCGGAGAAGCGGGATATTTAATTTTATAAAATATTTGCGATGTCGCGGATTTTTCAATTTTTTTTTTGAATGTAACGTCACACTTATTTTTTAATTTCACTGGCGATTTGTATGGCTATGGCGTAGCACGGATTAGGACGGGAAAGGTAAGGAGGTGCGAGCTCAGAGAAACATACCTGGCGTTACCAGATGAGTTGGCGTAAATCTTTATTAAAAGCAGTCATTGTTCTTGACATATGAAATTTTTTGTACGAAGGAAACGTTAATTTAGTTCATTCACATATTTTTACCATTTATGCTGTCAATTAGATAGAGTACATTCTGCCTTAAAAAGCCAATGTAAGGCTCGTTTAGACTTATATAATTGGTCAATATTTTTCAATTCCACAGTCCAATCTTAGAGGAAATTATCAAAACAATCGCGTTTTATTATTAGGGGTTAAAGTATGAAATTGCCGTTTTATTGCAATAGGTTCTTTGAATTTTCATAGAATCTTCATGGTTTGAGGTTTTCGAATGAAACTTTTTTCAAATGGTTTCTGTGACTTTTTTTTTTTAAATTTGAAACATTTGAATATCGACTTTCAATTGTTTTTGTTATTCAATTTAGACAAGAAAGATGGATACTGCGAAAATCAAAAATCTCGTATTCAAAAATCACTCGAATGATTTTTGAATACGAGTTCCGACGCGGAACTAACGCGGCAGAAACA
>NW_020653200.1:16392348-16407510 GCF_003589595.1 Hyposmocoma kahamanoa | reverse complement strand
ACTATAATTTATTTTTTCAAAACAGTTTTTTCTGTCTTATAACATTTTTTTAAAGATTGAGCGACATGTTTATGACACACTGAAATATTTTTTTTTAACTATTGTCATCCAGTATATAACCAGAAATAGAGACGAAATGTTATTTAATTTGTTTGAAAACTATTCTGCCAAATCATTACGGTGACAACTGCGCTCCGATTGGCCAGCCCGAATTCGAAACTATTGACGGGTGTCGTCAATTGTTTTACTTTAAAGAGACCAGTTGAACTTGAACTTTGCTATACTGGACGAAAATACAAAAATTACATATTTAATATATAACTACCGATCAAATGTGATTCCGTTTGTGTTGTAATTAGATGTTTTGCTATTTTTCCCACACCACCGAATGGAACACCCCCATTATTAGAGATATTACCTTTATTACATAAATACAGAATAATTTTGGAATATCCGGAGACGTACACACAGGCCAGTTGTTGACGCTGTACTATTTCAGCTTTCCAATTTGTGATTTCAGCGCAAACGAGAGTACTCAACGATTGTAATCAAGTGTGAGACAAATGTGAGACCATAATAAAAAGCATTGATCAACTCTGTCAGAGCAATTGTGAAACGTGGATAATCCAGGTGGAGGATTTTAGTGCTAAGTTTAATGGTGACTTAGCTAGTGTTAATGATAGCTATGGCAATATGGAATCGCTAAAGTAATTAACTTGTGGAACGTGCGATGTAGTGTCAGCGATTTCAGAAAGAAATGTAGATGTATTGTTGTAGCATGAATGGTTAAGACTTTAAAATAGAATATAAATTTTTAAATAACAACTTTTAAATAAGAATGAAGAAAAGTTAAGATTGTTTATTCCGATGTTGCAGGACTATTGCGACGAACGGCCGTAGGTGAAGTAAAATATTTCGTTACCTTTATCGACGATCATAAGAGATGGTGTGAAATATAGTTAAGCGGTGAAAAATGTAACGTTTTTTTACAACCTTTAAATTATACAATGGTCACATCGAGAATTTGATAAGGCGAAATATCAAATGTCTGCAGACAGAAAATAAAGGCGAATATTATAATTGAGATTCCGACGAGTTCGAGACTTCGAAATAAGACAAAATATCAAAAAGATATACAAATTCTGGTGAGGAATGGACAGGACATCACCACCAATGAACAGGACATTGGTGGTGATGCAGATGTGTATACTAATTTCGCCGGTCTTTCGCTAGGTTTCTAGGCAAATGCTGTTGTAACAGAAAGCCATGTAAGAAATTGTTGTTCAACTAGAAGTCTCAAGGTTGGAATTGCAGTGCTTTGAATTACCTGTGAATTTACATTATTCAAACAACTTTGGACCAAAGGCACTATTTTAGACAAGACAAAAGGACAAATTTGTTCTGCGCATCGTGAAAGCGCTCTTCGCAAGATAACCGAGATACAGCTTCCTGTAGTAAATGTAACCCTTCGGTTACATTTACCATTAAGTTTCATGAAGTCAAGAGAGAAGAAAGAGAAAAGAGAACTTGAAGTTTAACTCATTTGAAATTAAAGAGGGAATCTCTGTTTCTGTTCAAAATCAATCAGTAACAGTACATGTATAGTTTCATTCCAAAAATATTAAGTAAATAACACTAGCATTCGTTCGATTGATTACTCATTCGTAATGTAAGATTACTGTGAGAAGAATGAGAAATAAAACTCTAGTGGTCGTTCTTGTAAATAGATATTTGTACACGTTTATCAGTTACAATATTTGTTTCAAATACCGTATAAGTATAAAAACAATATAAAGAGCTAAACGGGTCTCTACGGAGTTTTGTCACAAACCGTGAAAAACTTGGATAATAAAATAACATTTTTGTTTCACTATAACTTTTAAACCATGTAAATGGCAATGTTGTTTATTCAATCGGAATTTGACCCGATTGATTATACAACAACCCTGTCTGTGAAAGTCTGTTTATTTTTATTTCTTGTAAGTGTCATATCAATCACAGTTTTTCATAATAAAATGGTATTCTTCTTATTAAATACTATATAGAGTGTTATAGTGAATTTAATCTAATTTATCAGGAGTCTCATTAAAAGTTAATTTATGTAACTTCATATGCAATGTAATTCAATTTGTATTATCACGGACTGTGATAGACAGATAGATGGAAAATTCTTTGTTGTTAGCACCACATACAAAGGGAGATTACAGGACAAAAATTAAACACATTATCAGGGTAACAATGGGCGGTCTTATCCCTTACAGCGATTTCTTCCAGACAACCTTGGGATGGAGAGAGACTGAACATGAACAAAAGCGGGGGTGCTAGATATAAACATTTACACATACATATACATAGAAATTATTAAACAACACACTTACACGTATAAATATACATGCATATGTATATAATAATATAATATCAAATTGTGTTGCCAAAAGTAGATAAATAAATTCGAATTTTTGAATTAACATTTTCATAAATATATTGTGATGTTAGTTCAATAAAAGTACTGCATAGAAATCACCAACACTATATTATAGCTTTGTTACAAATCTACAATAATTGTACAATTTGAACTTTCCAGTATTTGACAAATACCAGTAAATTATTACGTGAAAATTAAATCACACTCAAACTATGCAGTGCAAAACAATTTTATTACATAACATTTACATAATTAGATCCAAACATGAGCGAGGACAAATGTCTGTTTGTATAAAATAAGTAGATAATATGGATCTCGCAACCCATAGAAATGCGCCACATTAGCAAAGTTACAGACCAGTACATTAGCACTATTAACTTGATTAGTGTATTACAATAGACTTGTACATCTATGGGCTATATGGGTATGGGCTGATCATCATCGGCATATGACCTAGTACAGGCGAAGCCACAAATCTGTTGGCTGATTGGTTCGGCACAGCAAAGACGGTCGCAGTCACGAAGGGTAATAAAATCCGCTCGATCAGATCGGTATACATCGAGACCGCAATAGTAGTGTTTTTAGACAGAGCGACCCATTTAAACTGATCCAAATGATAACGACTCATTTAAAATAAATGAATTTAGAAATTATGATGTTATAGTGTTTAATTTATTGAAATTTTCTATTTTACTCATCAAAACTAATTCTACTTTTAAAATGATTTTGTCTAAAGGAAATGTAATTTAGCATATTTTCTTAGATTGCGATTGGAAAATAGTTTCAATATAAGGAAACCGAACCTATTCATTTTGGAAAAAAATACATGAAAAGTATACGAGAAGAAGTATTATGAGAAAAAAACACGAGAAGTTGTATTATTGTTGTTAAACTTGTTAATAAGGAACAACCATACGCAAAATAGGCGCTCAGAGGTTGCGGACTTTCGTGCGTTACACTCAATAAATTCTGAAAACTAATGTCATACGGCAAGCTAAACAAAGGGCTCACTTTTCATACACCACAAATTGTGCCAATATTGGCACACACTCTTAACCTTTCATCTGTAGCATAATAACACTGTGAAGAGTTTTTATTTTTATTGAATATCATTGAAGATGTTTTCACAACCATAATATATTATGTATATTATGGTTGATGATTTGAAACTAATTGTAATTGCAAGTGTACTCACCGCAGAGGACAGTGGCCCGGCCACTCGCTTCACCGGGCGATACGTAATCTTTCTCGATCGCTTATTTACCTATTTTTTAAATCATGTACATAAGTACTAGTATTTTTATAATTTACTAATTATTTACATGAGTTAGAAAAGTTGACTGAAAAAATATTTTTTATAACTTAGATTCCAATTGATCCAAGTACCAACTTGGTACCAACTTTAGATTACATGAAAGTAGAGCTAGAAGTACCTAGCTCCACAACTTGTGGCAGGCTCCGTTCCGGAGCCAGCCACAGATATGCAGATTTTCTACTGATCTAGACTGATGATCTACCAATCACGCGCTCGATACGATACTCCCCCCGTCTCTACTCGTACCCTGCCACCAAATAGATCGAAAATGCATAGGTCATTGTTCAAATGGTTGCCGGTACCTGTGGCATGTGTAGTGCAAGTCAATGACCTTTGGTTCAAACTGGGTTACCGCAATTAAATAAAAAATAAGAATTTAGGGAAATTTTTTATTTTTTATTTTTTTAGTGATTAGGTTCAGTTTCGGATATAGAATGATCTCTGTAAATATGGCGAGAATGCAAATCAACACATTGTATATCTATTTTTTTTAAATATTCCGCTTAATATTGTTACAAATATTAGACAAATACAAAGATAAATTCCTCCGACCAACTGGACACGGACCAGCGACTGTTGTCTCAACGTGGCTACCGCGCTGCAAATTGGACTGATCGAACCAGCACATCTTACGAATTTCTCTATGTGCTTGTTGTGGGTTTAAGCGATTTTTATTATGCGCCACTTGTGACAACCCATGAAATATTCTTCATGAAGCCAGGCACCTTTACAGCAATCCACTAATTTATAAAAATATGACTTGTGTCTAATTTGACATATAAAATAATGTTTGTGACACGCACTGGCGAAATGCGTAAGCCGCGCGAAGCATTAACGAATCGATTACAGCTAAAATAAAAGATGACTTCCTCCAGTTTGTCATTATTTAAAATTTCCTTTGTTTTTTCATAAAAAGTTTTGTTTTTTGTTTCTTGTATTGTTAAGGTTTCATAAAAGGTTTCCACCGTTGTGCATCCAATGTAAAATATTAGGCAATGAATGAAAAATAAGGACAATCATAAAAATAAGCTACTTCTTGTCGTGTCCAAAAGTACTGTTTCTTCCCAGGAATTACGTGATATTCTTAAACAAAAAGCTTATGGACTATTTGATGACTATTTGGTAATACTTTTGACATATAAATGATACGGAAGAAATAATATAAGATAAGAATATATTTTGCAAAATGAACAGATTCAAGTTCTAACTTCGCAAAATGATTTTTCAAAATGTAACGAATAAGTTACAATTTTTATCGAAATACGACTCATGAAAACTTTGCATTTTTCGTTATTTCTCGTAGTTCCCGATTTCGCCAGCCACACCCAGTTAGTAAATTCACCTTTTTACACCCCCTGTATACTTATATAAGTATAACGTATGTATGTTTGTATGCGGCGGCACAGTTGTGGCACCTGAGGTTTGTTGAGACGTCTAATTAGAGTATATATAGCGTGACTTAGTGGTATTTGTACGTTCATTAGGTTTAATTATCATACAATAGCAGTGGAGTTTTACATACACGATGGGACGCTATTGACACATTGTTTACCCTGAGGTCCGTTCGCCATTTTTCAGTCCTGCCACCGAACTGGGACACCTCATCTTCAGGGTAGAAAGAGCCTTACCGTGTCGAAGCCGATGTCGTAGTGCGAGCCCTGCACGTACAGAACGGGTACGGCGCGCCGCCGTCCCAGTGCCTTCTCGGATAGCGTGTTCCCTGCAATGCAATCACAACGTTTTATGAGAGCCACACTCCCAAATATTAGATATTCCGCTACAGATAATTAAAAGTTAGAAAGAATCATCGGATTTTTGAAAAAGTTTGCTTTGAATCTCTTTTGTAAAACAAATGTAGCTCTGTATCATACTAATACAATGGTTTTGAAAGTTGAAACTGACTTCATACTCTAGACGGAATAAGAAGCAGCTATATAAGTAGGTAGTAGTACTTTTTATTACATACTTTATTTTAGGTATACGTTTGTATAGGTTTTGCAAAAAAACGTTTATTTTATGTTGTTAAAAATATTACAGCTACATAGGTTCAATCGTAGGTATGTAATGTAATGGAAATCTGTGCGTGTGCGTGTTGCGGTATTTAGTCCACAGTTAGAGTGTGGACTGTTGGTGAATGAAAGCGTCAAGTGCACGGCTGCAGTAGTCTACATACCGCGCACCCTAGTAATCGGTGCCGGAGCGTGTTGCGAGCCTTCAAAGAGCAACATGGGAGACCTCATCCTTAAAGGCAGGCCCCCCTGTCTGATACTTTTTACTTGTACTTTGTGTTTACCGCACAAGACAGTCGAATTGAGAACCTTCTCCTTTTTTTAAATCGGTTAAAAATATGTATGTTATTTTATTCCGCATTTGTTGTATGTCATAGGCATGTCATTAAATTATAAAAGTAGCTAAAATAGACCAATGTATCGGTTTCTAAAGTGTTTTTTTAATCGCGTACGCTGCAGAGCTGGCAAAAATTTAAGGTGATGTACATTCAAGAAGACGTTAAGCTGGATACTTTGAACGGTTGTTATCATAAGTAGCATACAGTTGAATTTAAATCTTAGATATCAAACACTGACATAAAATATACTTATTTCAGTTCTTTCTATTTTTGAACACTTTAAAAAATTCAGCGAACAAATCGATACCTCCTATGAACACTTCGCCAACTTTATTTTTGGTCATTTTCTGTTATTTTTGTAAAAAGCCATATTTATTTACTAATATTGTGCTCCCCAAATTGTGTGAAATTAAAAAAAAGAAATAAAGAAACAAAATTGGAAAAAAACGAATTTTGTGAAATAAAACATAAAACGAAATAAAAAAGAACGTGTCAAAAAATTAAGTTGGCGCTGGTAGTATTCTTTGGAGGATAAATACAAACAAAATTAATGTAAGGGCACTCATAATAATAATACTACACAAGGATTCGCCCCTATATTCGTAACCATTCCAAGATATAATAGTTCAAAGCTATGAATTTTCACAAGACAAATAAATTTTGTAAAGTCACTTACAAAGCACTGACACAAACAATATAATTACTATGACAGTAATTTCATTATTTATTTATTATTCATGGCGATTCTAAATAATAGGACTAAATATATATTTTTTAAATGCAAGAAAAAAGTTGTTGCTTTAAAATTTTTAAATCTAATGCGTTGAGTTCCTTATGGGACAGTAAGTCATAATTGTGTTGATGCACGAGCCTGTAGTCACCTTGAATAAATTTTTCATTATAAAATATAAGGGAAACTGAGAAATATGGTACAACTACGCGGAAAGAAGTAATTAATATCAATTTATATCTAAGTGAACTAACCTCTTGGACCGAGATTCGAGGTATTTTTGTACGTAAGGTAAATAGCCGGCAAGTATGTAATATATCACCACCATCAACCTATTTAAACGTCCCACTGCTGGGAACGGGCCTCCTTTCAGGTATGGGTAGGTCATAGTTTACCACAAGGGCCCAATTCGGGTTGCGGACTTCACACGTTTTCTGAGGGTTGTGAACCTTCTTCGGCGTGCAGGCTTCATCACGATGTTATTCTTTACCATAACGCTCATGACAAATTTCAAATTAAATCGTAAATTTCGAGAAACTCAGAAGTGCAAGCCTGGATTCGAATCCACGGTATGCTTGAGAGGCGTTAGGTCAAACCATTAGGCTACCAAGGGTTGTGTAACATAAAAAAAAAAACAAAAACTTTAAGCTATGTATCTTTATTCCTTGTGAAATGTATAAGAGCTCTCAGATTCACTGTATGAAAATTCTCATTGTGGGTGGGTGCTTACTTTGTACATGACTGTACGATATAAGTAGGCAGTCGTGCTTCATCTTTTTTCACGAAATTATCTGAAAATTTCTGAACCTTAGAGTGTTTGTCTCGTACGCATTCCATTATGAGTTGTAATCCTCACGCCCGCAAGTTTCTGTAGTAGTAGCTCCCACTGCTGGGCACGGGTCTCCTCTTAGGAGAAGTTTAACGCCATATTAACATTATTATTCATCTGATTGCGATAAAACTTTCTTAAGTTGTTGTGCTCACGCTTGTAAAAGTTTCTGAAGTATTGGATTCCACTGTTGGGTGCTGGTCTCAAAGAGAGGGGTTGAAAGGGTTGTAACCCTAACTAGCCGTGAACAGGTTCACGGTAATGAAATGGGAAACTTCCGGTCCACAAAATTTATTAACGAAGTAAAGTTTAAAGAAAGGCTGTAACAATATACAGGTAAATGTAAAAAACAGGTATAACAGTATAAAATACTCTACACTTTATTATTAAGGCACTCACCCCTAAATGGGCCGAGAAACTGAATTACAGAAATAGATACATGAAGGGTGTAGACTTATTATTACACATGATTAGCTTAGTAACAGCTCTGACTGTTGTGGCGGTCGAGCTGGGAGTGACCGTGGTACGAAAACAAAATGAGAAAGTGAAGGAATATGGAACAATTCAAATTTAAAATTTAAATACAAGTAAAATAAAAAAAATGATAAGATACAAGCGGAGAGAGGCGATACAAAGAGGTGAGATGACGGTGTAAGGAGGTCACACCGTCACAGGGTAATGCCATAATGCACTATGCTAGTCCACGGGTTGGGGACTTAACACGTTTTCAGCCGCATTACAAGTGCAGCCAATGTAATATAAAATGAAACGAATTATCATTAGGGTTTTTATGAACTATTAATTAGTTGCATCAACTATCCTACGACAAATGATAACTAACATAACGACAAATAACATAACATTACGACGCGACAAAAACTGTGCGATTGTAACGCGCGCGGTGCGTTTATTAAGTGCCTGCTGGCAGCACTACTCTATGTACTTCATGTATAAGCTATTTAGGAGAGTTTTGATTTGTTATCTATTATATTATTAGAGTAACAAAAGTCTGCTTTTGCCAACGTTGAGAAAATTACCCGAGGTCACCGTGACCGTGTCAAGGCCGGCAAATTACGTTGCATTACGATAATGTAGGTACTAACATAATATGGCGGATTGTAGCAGTGGCTTTACGTCCCGTCACGTCGTTGATATTGAAAAAAAATCCATGTCTTGAAGTATGAAATCAAATAATTTATGACTATGTTATCGTCAACCGATTTATGTGTCCCACTGCTGGTCAAGGGTGCCACTTTCAAACGAGGGTTTAGGCCATAGTTCGCCGCGCTGGCCCAATGCGGGTTGGGGACTTCACACGTTTTTCGGGTTGTGAATGTTATGTTATGGCTATGTCAATTTCAGAAAAATTCCAATTACGGAAAAGTACAAAAACAAGTTTAAAAAGGAAATATTATATAATAGGTATACACGTTTACACAATGCTGTTGGTTTCAATATAGTCAAATATCGAAAACTTATAACTTGTATATAATCATGTATGAGATATATGTAAACAAATTTATTAATAATAATAATAATATTTATTTCATTCATATACACACACAGCAAAATCAAAAATTGTTTTCGTACGTTTCTATTATTGTATGTACGTACGTATAAAATGCTTAAACTCCCGAATCCCAAACTAAGCAAAAGCTTGTATTTTGGGATTCATTGTTCTTCCAGTCATTGGCTATCACTAGGTAAATACAGTACCTACAACCAAGAGGTAAAAATTTATAGTTTAAAAAAAAGGCAATTGCTATGGTATCTAAGTATAAAAACTACGACAATAAATAAATAAAAAAAACTAGTAATGTTAAAAATTAAATATATAAAAAAATAATAAAAAAGAATAATAAAGACAGTACTTTCCTGTCGAAGTGTGAACAACAGTAATGGATAACCGTTTTCATTCAGTATACTTAAAATAAGTTACAATTTGTAAGTCAATGGTGGCAATACATGAACTTTGTTTAAACTTGAATTTGTTCAAGAGAGAACGTAATCAGTACAGAGTACTAAAAAAACCGACCTCAAAAGTCGTTCATCCCCTAGTTTGCCACCCTTAGAGGTGGACTATTTTTTTCAAATTTAAATGGGACCACTTCTGAGGTTCCCTCTTTCCAACAAAGAAATTATTATCAAAATCGGTTCACAAATGCCAACTCAGAGTTATCGCGTAACATACATACAAAAAAAAACATACAGTCGAATTGAGAACCCCTTCCTTTGTTTTGAAGTCGGTTAAAACAAAAGACTTCACAAAAATAAATTAGATTACAACATAACGCGCTGGAAAACTTTAGCATACCTTTTTAACTTTTGCATATTAAAGTTCCTTTATATAATTTTTTGTAAGATTCTTTTTTATTTAGTAAAGAAAAGAAATACATATTCACAAAGGCATTAACTACCTTGCAAGTTTTGTTGTATGTTAATATGTAATACGTTAAATCACCGTTTAGTGGTGAGGGGTAAGGTCACCTTTTTAACAAGTTCCGTCGCTAGGAAGGGGAAAAATGTGTCCGAGGTTGAATGGCTGATAACAGTAACTCACCCTTTAGTTCTCTCATTGTTACAGAAGACTAAGTCGTTTACGAGATCACTATGTATCTTATTGTGGGGTATGACATTCGCGAGCACGTTATACCGGTGACTGATCAACGCCAGATCGCCTGGCGAGCGTGAGCGTCTATGCGGCTTAGCGGTCGCTACTGTCTTATATCTATTTACTATTCTCGATCAAGGAGGTCGCAAAATCAATGGCTTCAAGCACTTGCGATTTTTTCTCATTGAGACGGAACTGAACCGAATTAAGTTACTCTTGAAGTACATGAAGTATAACCGTTTTGTGGACCTACGCTATTTCTATGTACGTAGAGGCAATTACTAGGTACAACGATAAAGAACAAGACTATGACAGTTACCGATTTTAATAAATAATCTTTACATGCACTAAAATAAAGTAAACTAGTATACATGGAGAGTAAATACTGTATATGTATACTATACAATATATGCCCAGTATTTACTCCTGTTCACGAAAACGATGCTAGTGACGTCCAAAAACATTTCGAGTCCAGAATTTTAATTAAGTATCTACTATCACTATTGTATTTTGCAGGAACCGGGATGGATACATTGTAACAACGAAGTCCGGTCATAGAGAGACTTCTCTAGATATGTACAGAGAGGATAGGAGAGAGGGCAGTTTGTATTGAGAGCCAATTACATTTTTTTAAACTTTTTACTAAAGGTCTTTGTATTAAGGAGCGTTATACTCCGTTTTATAATAGAAATGACGTAAATGAGCAATGAATGAAGGTATGTTGCAGGCACAGGACCTAACTCGAGTACGAACTTGATACGAATCTAGAGCGTGTATTTACGGTTGCATTGTTTCTTTGCACCGGCGCGTGCACAGCGATCACGGAGCCGGGCATCTACGGATCCGTGAGGCGACTTGTTTGTTGCTTACTGCGACTACATCCTTAGACAAATAGGTCGATAGTATAGGTTATTTACAACTTTCATAATATAATTTTATCATTAATGTGGTTTTTCCTGAGTGACTTAACTAGGTTATTTCCAGACAAGTAATTATAATTACTGATTAATAATTACATGCAATTACAACACTGGAAAAGTTTCAATAAATCGAATCTTGCTTTTTAAGTGACGAAAAGTAATAAAGCTGCGGCATGCTTAGGGATACCGAGCCGGATGCCTTGGGAATGCTTCGGCAGCCTTTGGCAGGCTTCGGGATGCCGAGTGCGACTATACGGATATGCGGAGCGAGAGAGGCAGAAAGACTTTTTTAACATTTTGCTTCTTTTTGCCGATAACTCATACAATGATGCCGCTAGCAAAGTTCCTTCCAAGTTACTTCACTGCATTCTTGACGTGAACAAGAAGTCTGGCGATTTACCGGGCTCGTCGAGCTTGTAGTGTCGTAAAACTCAGGTGCCGAGTTTTTTCTGGCTTTCAAGCGCTTGTACCGCGTGTCCATAAAATCTAGTCTTCTCCTTAGGTTCTGAAAAACTGTCAATTGCAGCCAGTCCCTAAAAAAATGGAGTCGTACCGGACCCATGAACTATTTTCCTATGGTAATAATCATTTGTAGACTTTGTGACAGTATGAAGTGTATACTAAATACCTAGCCTACAGCTGGAGCCTCGAACACCGTCGTCGTATAGCTTGCCTTTTGGCATTTTATGGAATACATTTCTGGGAGAGTGTGCAGGTAGTACATGATTCAATTCCGCTCACTCCTTTTTGTCACTGGTCCACCAAAGGCGGCAAGGGATTTATTTGATCCTTATACTGTAGGTGTTCCATTACTGCGCTAAAGCGTTTTGCTTCTACGGTCATTAAATGCGTAAGATTTTCAGAAATTAAATATGAGGGAAATTTCGACGTACGATTTATCTTTTAACGACCTAATATTGATATTTTCTGTTAGTATAATTAGATAATTCTAAACAAGTGTGTGTACTATCTACATTCATAAATCTACTTTTTGTATTTTGAAAAAACCAAGTCTACCCTACACGTGCATTGTATAGGACACTACATCCATGCTCGATTGGAAGCCCAAATATTAATAAAACCAAGAGCTTTCCCATTTTCTTTCTTCTTCTAAATACGCACATTCATGATGAATGTAGCACATTGCCTGTAACTCTATTTCCGCGGGCATGTAACTCGAACCCTATTAAAGAATAAAAGGGCATATCTTGTGTTAGCTGTCTCTATCTCCGAGTTTATTTTGACTAAACTATGACAACAGCAAACCATATTTTATAAAATGTACAGGGACAAGTTACTAGTCTCCTCCATTTGAGAGTATGAGACGTAGTTTAGCAAAGTTTCGAAGTATTTAATCAAATTCCGACTTTCTTCGCTTTCACTCTAAAATAAGTGAAAGCTAAAATAAAAAATTAGTACATAAAAATATTATTCGTTGTAGTATTTCAATTCCGGAACCTCATACACAAAAGATATAGTAATTAATTCATTAAATTTCTAGTTAACGTAGCAGTTAAGTGTTATGAACCCTTAAGCAGCTGTTAATATTGGGCCATTACGCCCTGACCTAGCCAGGTCTAACGTAACAGAGCACTCATTTGTCACCGCTTTTGTCGGAACCGACAAATCGTATTGCCAGCTTATAATATTATATGAGACTTATTGTGCGGACAATTTAGTTTTTTAAGTGTTTAAGTCGTCGAGTGTTTTATTTCACCAAATAGGTAGGTGTATATATTTGTAGCACTTTAGGCAAGAAACGCGTCTAACTCACACCTTTTGTTCTTTATAAGTTGACAACACAATTGTATAACAGTGACTTCCTATTGTTTTGTTGCATTGAGTAGACAAGTTAACAATACATGTGTATTTTTATTCGAAGACAGGAAGTACAGAGCAAGAACATATTTATAGCCATTCTACTTTGCCGGCAAAGAGGCTTATCTTAACAAAAGAACCTTCTGGCTCTTTGTGTGCTTCGAGGCTCAACGACGGGCGGAAGATGTAATATCCTTTGTAAGGACATTGAGAATAGTATTTCAATAAGCATTCTGCAAATTCAAACTTTCTCTTTCCTTTTGTAATGAAAATATGCGCGTAATTAAGATTTAAAAAATTCTATTCGTTTTCCACTTGACGAGGTATTCAACTGACCACCAGACAAGCTGTGTTGCGAATTTTCAGTTGCAGAAAAGGGACAAAATAATTATGGATTACGGGATTTGTAGCACATACATGCCTAATACAATTACTTACATATTCACAATCTAGGACTTAAACCATCTGAGCATTATCTATTATGCTATTAAAATAATCCTCTAGAGACGAAATCCAAATATATCTGAATAATGTGCAAATAACATCATCAAACCACGTGAGATCGATAAGGGTCATAATGTGATGCACTCGAGGCGACGACGGAGCGGCGCGTAATACGGACATATATGTAACTATTGATAGGTATTTAATTACAGTTTCTGGTTTCGATATCACGTCATTTATGCTTGCCACCACTGGTAGCTAACGTATTTAAAATTTTAATACCACTAAAATATGTAATAAATTCGATTCCAAAAGATTTATGTAAACAAATTTTCAGCAGGTTATTTTACAATGAGATAAAAACCAAAATGTATGTTTCCAAAATTAAATTTAAGATTATGATCTTAAATTTAAATTAATGCACAAAAGTTTCATGTTTAGACGTGTTTTTATATCGTATCTACTTATTGGACATGTAAACATTTGTTACTCTAACAACATAGAGAGGGCTGAAGACATTTGTACACAAAATTAGACACAAATTTGCGAAACCATGAAGTCTCGGTTCAGAAAGCTAACGAAATTGGATAAATGTTTACTACGCAGATTGATGGGGTTTGTAATTTAGGGACGGTTCAATTTAAATATTTTTAAATTTAATTTCGTTCTGTTGGACAATATTATATATTAGATATTTATCTTTATATTTACTAAAAATTTCATTGATTTTTCGTGGACAATGCTACGCTATTATTCCAGTACATTTGAGTAACGATTCCAACCCTGTAATGGTTCGTGGTACACGTTGAAAATATCGATTTGGAAATTGAGAGCTTGTGACATTATATCTTTAAAATGTATAATCCTATACTAAAACAATTTTAAGGCTATCACTTCGGCGAAGTCGATATATACGTATGAATATCTTTATGAAGTACAAGGTGTAAGTAATTAACGAAACAGCACATTTAATATAGAAGAAAAGAAAAAAGGAGACATCATTGTTCTTCCTTATTCTTATAAAGTCATAACATACATTTTATACGTGCAGAGGTACAGACTAAATTAGAATGTACTACCATTTTCCTTTTTCTGTAGTAGACGGTTGAATAAGTTCAGCGTTGCGCTCGCCGCTCCGTCTATTTGGTATTATAATTTGCTTTAGACTTTTCTTTATTTACCTGCCACAGGGCAGGTAACTGAAATAAAAAAATCTCAGGATTTATTATCCCGGCGTTTTCGCCTGCCTCGGGCGCTGCCCCCCGCCCTTCATCGTAACTGTGCCTTGCCGAAACCATACTGCCTTCCATGTCGCGTTTGTCTCTCTGTCTAATTAGTGTTTTATTACTTCTGTTTTACGTTTACTTTGTGTCGTACTCGTCATTTTATATGATTTGTCGGGAGGTTTTATATGACTACAGACTGATACAGGTTTTTAAGGATTATAGGAAAGATATTTACGAGTTCGTTGTCGGTTCTACAATTTCAATCCATATTACGGCACACGGTGGTAAAATCATGTTTTTACGTATTTCATGACATTTCTTATGGTTAATAACTAATTTGAAATATAAATGCAATGTTCTAAAAGACCATATAAGTACCTATATTAGCCAAAGTATTTTATGTGTTATATGTGTATTGCAAACGAAGTGACCTATTTCGAAGGTGACAAAATAAAATTTGACGAATAAATTACTTTTTTTTTTATTGAACAATTCCC
>NW_020653200.1:16374037-16392248 GCF_003589595.1 Hyposmocoma kahamanoa | reverse complement strand
ACTGAATGTACCTATATAATTTAACTTTTGTACCAGTAGTCCTTTTAAGATGACAGTACAATAACTTTGATTCACAAGTCGAGAAGACTTTGCTTCTGGAATCCAGAGGAAGTAAACTAGTCCTATATCTATCTATCAATAGTTATATAAAATTATGTAACAGGTGTCGGGACCTTAGCTAGTCGAAGCGTAGTTTATTTGTGCAGGCGTTAACCTCGATATCCCGTGAATTTATTAAAGTATAAAATCGAAAGTGCTGTCAGTACCATGTCAGTACCACCTGCTTTCTTATTTTCGTCGCAGTTTTTATTTTTTCTTTTTTTTTCTTCTGTAGATACCGCTGCGCCCGTTTGGCGGCATCCTTTTTTATTGTTAGCAAATATATTTTGTAGTTACTTAATTATTATGAATAAAATAAAATTTCTCGCATAATTAGTTTGAAAATAATGTAAGTGAGAATATCGCTCGCACTGTGCTGTGGCACAACGCCGACACTGGTTAAAATTAATTAGGCCGCGACATATGCGTTGCGTTTTTTTTGCCTCAGTCGTTGTTAACGTATCATATATCATAAGCTCAATGTCACCATAGTTGACATTCTACTGGTATTTTCGCCAATTTTTTAATCGTTAATTAGTAAAAAAACCCGAATGCGCAAAAAATTAATTTAAGATATCCTGTGTCATCTGCGTTACCAAAATACATTCATTGACAGACATATTTTTGACGTTAAAACCAACAATAGACATGTAGAATAGCGGAGTACCTAATAAGATATCCAAACTGATACTATTATAAATGCGAAAGTAACTTTGTCCGTGTGTCGGTTACTCGTTTTTGGTCCTGAACCGCTGAACCATTTTGATGAAGTTTGGTACGGAGATATATAGGACCTAAGAGAAGGACATCAGCTAGTTTTTGTCACAAAAATAAATGTTAAAGGACGTGAATTAGGGGGCGAAAGTTTCGGATGGAGAACCCATGAAACTGAAAATTAGGCATGATTTTCTACGGACTCCACCTTTACAAAACGCATAATAACTGGTGATGAGATATGAATATACGTGTAGGTACGACATGCAAACAAGGTAAGTCTTCAAAATGGCGCCTCGAAATCGAACCGAACCTAAAACAACTGCGTCAAAATCGCAAAATCGCAAATTAGTGTAGTACACCAGGCTACTTGAATTACTTATTCTACACAGACGAAGTCGCGGGCAACAGCTAGTTCTATAATATAAGGAAATAAAGACTTAAACACAAGTGAAAAATATGAGCTTCCTTTCGAGCTGAGCCACAGTTAGGTAATTTTATTGGGTCATTTTTCCTATTTGCCTTTTATACACAGTAAAGTCATGGAAAGAGTAGGGTAAGTCTCTGTTAGAGTGATTTATACACATAGCAACCCTCCGATATCGTAAGTCGTATAATAAGGTCGGTCAGTCTATTTTCTCGGTACCGCAAACAATGTATAAATCTGCTGGCAACTATGACCGACTTCTGACATTCTCAAAATAATAGGGCTATAAGATATAGCTACAATGTGATAATAGTTTGCATAAAAACTTAGTAAAGGCACTCGCTTTGTCATCGCTCTAAGAAACTATACATAACCTATATATCTATGTACCTAACTATATATCTACATACCTTTTTTTATACCTACATACCCGCCTCTGTGGCCGAACGGTTATCATGTCGGACTGCCACGCGGAGGTTCCAGGTGTGATTCCCGTCGGGAGAAATATTTGTATGGTCTTCATTTATTTCTCTCGTGAGTAGTAGTTGTAATTTGTGGTTGTCTATGTGTGTGTCCATGGCACCCGTGACACAGGGTTTGCCCAAGTGCGGAGCTATGTTGAACGTATGTGTTATTATTATTATTATATCGTTGGTGTTTATAGAAAGGGCGAAAGCGCCATTTCGAAAAATTTTTCATGGGAGCATGTTTTAGGTTTTCACTACTGTTCAAAATATTTACGTTCTGTTTACAAATTCAATTTTGGTTTTAAATAAGTTTAAATTTTAAAAGTGAATTTAAAACAGGACGCAAATATTTTAAAACCATCGTGATAATTTAAAAACATGGTCCCCTGAGAAATTTTTCGAATTGGCGCTTACGCCCTTTCTACAAAACACCGACGATTTATGTAATGTACCTATAAATTGAGTTAATTTCAGTAATCTGGTAGTTTGATAGTTAAGTCGATTCTCTTTTGTTGATAATTTTAATATTAAACCCAGGTCTTTCTTTCTATTATTTCTTTTATTATTTTAAACAGCACTATCAAACAAGACAATAGAACTATGATTTCGAAAACCAATGACCAAATATACAACGAAGATTGTCTTGTAAAGATGAACTGATAGCATGTCATGTAAAGATTGGTGTTTATTTTTGCAGTATATGTAACGAATTATATAAAAAATTTCTTTAAAACTCGTATCTCGTAGGTATGTCAGAAAGTGTCGGCTCTATTTGAAGTATTTTCTTCGTAAATAAATGGTAGTGTACAAACAATAATAGATTGCACGAGTACATGTCCCTTAACTAACACTTTGTGAAATATTTATTCGTTAAATTCGTAATTTGTACAAAATGGTTAATGTATTATGAAGCGTTCAAGATTTATTGTTCCATGTTGTAACACCGTATAAATGAAGTTGAAATTCATCTGTTCCCGACACGGCAAAAGGTCGCTAACTTTGGGAGTATGGGGGAGGTGGTGTATGTGGGGTACGGCGCTCTGCGTAGCATGTGCTCGTATCATATGATTTAGTTCACGGTTCTCTAAGGTTTAACCTTATAACTTGCGGTTGCTCTGAGTTAAATGCCTATCTCATAAACAGGTACCTACCTGGTGTTTGTAAATGTAAAGAAAACATCGGATAGATCGTTTACAAACGTAAGATTATTGAAATTAGCGGAATCGGTTCTACAAATACTTTCAAACTATTTTCATAGAATTGTTGGCAACGCGGCTCCCATAAAGTTCACCACATGGACATTTCACAATTTTATTAGACGGAAAGGTCTGAATATAAGGTGTTGAAAGAAGGAAAAGGTTACAAAGATCAATAAAAAGCTACGTCCCAAAAAATGTCCTAGTTGAAACATGTTTTAATGTTTTCAATGTTCTGTCGAAAAAAATATCATACTTAGGGATTTCTAGAATAAAATTTTAATCAGAAAATTTCGTTTTACTTTGTTTTACATTATCAAAGGAAATTTTTGTTTCCAAAGTGATAACGAGTTTAAAAAGGGTTAAGCTGCGGAAAATATAATAGTTACGCAAAGCAAAACTACAAAGAAATTCAAAGTGGACTTGCCCTTTTCGGGTCACCAGACGAGATGCGCTTGAATTTTGCACAAACTACAGTTTTCGTAAGATACAGGTAAGCATTGAAATGTAATCTTAGCCAGTGATACTGTGTCGAGAATAGATAGGTGTCCTATTCTATTATCTCCTTGACAATGCTTATATTTATCGAGGAACAGATAGGCATCAGATATGTGAAACGTTTCATATGTATTAATGGTAAGTAAACAATATAAGGGCCTCACCCAGCCCACATCTAGTTTGTTGAAGATGGAGAGGTGATATCAGAATTAGTTCGTGCAACGCCAACGTACACTCCTGAAAATGTATCCAGAAAAATACTAACCAATTGGCAGACGCATGTATCAATGTAGAGTATATTTTTATTTTAAAATTGTAGCATGCAATTTTTCGTGAATGTAATTGGTTTTAATGGGAACAAAAATCAGCTATAATTTTATTACATACAATATTTTTATATTGCACCCTGTATTTCCGTACGTGATTTGGGACCCCGCGGCGTCGCAACCACTTCCCAACTTTCGATTGATCCCCACACCCCTGGCCCCACCCACCGCTGCCGCGCTGTTTGTTTCCAACAAACTTTTTTCAAGTTACAAGTGTAGCTACTGTTGGCACTTCGGTAATTATTGTTTTTTCGTTTTCCTCTATGTATCAAATGTTGAAGCCCAAAATTAACATTGGAAACTTAGCATTTATTTTTTTTAAAAAAGAAACTTATAAAGTTTGCACTATGTGTATACGACATTACACTTATATGCATCAGTTTCACTACCCTGAATGCTATTATGAATATTTTGTGAAATTCAGTATTTAGGTTTCATTCAACATTCGCAATAAGTGATACTAAAAACCGGAACTCAATTTTTCTATTTGAAACCAGCATGGATAGATGATAAGGGCATAAATCGATTATTAATACTTAGTTGAATATGTCTAAACCACAGATCTAGGGTTACGCACTATATCTGTGGTTTAAACGTAGTCAAATTTAAGCCTGGTAGTCGCAGGACCAGAACCCTAACGAGACCGGAAGGCCGATACAGATAGTAGTAGACAGTAACACACAAGACATGGAACGTGTATGAATTTATATTTAGGCTAAAATAACGTTGCTTTCGTATTTATACACTAGTCAATTACATTATACGCTCTGCATTAACGGCATTTAAATGTTAATAATATGTACAATACAAAACTTCTCCATTTCTCATAATGTATTAACAGGCAAATAAAATTTCCACTTAGCACAATACGTTTAACTCAAGTAGGAAATAATCTGTCGTTAATTTGCCAAGTGCTCTTCTTTAGAAAGGAGTTGTTAACTCGAGGACTCTTTGGTGAGCGTCAAGGAATAATAAGCTCTTTTTGCTTATAACGGTAAAATCTTAATGAAAACTTATCAGAGTGGGTTGGCAAAATCGTCACTAAGCATTTCGCAAAGCGTGCACAATAATTAATATTAATTTAATACTATAACACTCTTTAGCTTGGAACTGATGACAATTGTGCATAACATTAAAATGAAATAGTAAATTAGTTAAATATTCTATTTAAAAATGAAAACGCACGTTTAACTTTATAAAACTACAAGAAAAAAAGAGAAGTTTGAGTAAACCATAAATTAAAATCTCCAAAAAATAAGCAAAATGAACGCGAAGTTTTGAGACCTCATAGATGCTACAAATAATTTTAAAGATTGGAATAGATGGATAGAATATAGTACTACCTCAGTACTACCTTTATTATAATTCCAGCACATACGAAACAACAGAACATTGTTCGAACCGTTACATGTTAGTGCCACATAAAAAAGTTTTTAAGTGCGGTATCTTCCAATCATAATCCTAACCCTAGATCGGGTTGGGATTATGTTTGGAAGACAATTAATTCACTGGCATCTCACACAGAGTTAACCAATTTATATAACACGGCAAAGCTGTGCGAAGAGCGTCTACTCTCTAAGGTGTCAATTTTAAAATACCTTCACCTATCTTCATATGATTATCGCCTAAGTATTAAACCCTGTTTAATGCTTAAATGTCTCAAGAAACGTTTCTGTATAAATTCAACAACGAGCCTATGCGGTAAACATGATGCTAAAACTGATTACTGAACGTATAGCGTTGAATGAACAAATAAACATCGTTATTGATCTCCTGTAGGTGTACGTCATGTTATAGCTGGGCGACGAGCACGTAACCCCCATTAATGGATCAAGTTCGTGAGTTACGTTCGAAAAGCGTTGAATGGCACCCGTATCAGGTGAGATCAAATTGTCGTGCCTAACAAATCTGTATTGTGGTCATATATCATGAATACAATGGCTGTGTAGGTATCTAATGAGTGCACATTGCCACTAATATGGCACTTACGGTTGACAGTAGCACCATCTGCTAAGAGCTCTTATTTATCTGCAATACGATTGATTTAAAATTCACAAAGCGCGATGGGGGTTAATGAATTATTCGGCGTAAATCCCTACCTTGTAATTTGTAAGCTGTTTTGTTCCCTCGATAGTATGCATTGTACTAGTATAAAGGTATTGGAAATGAGTTGAGTGATATTTTCGTAGCTTATTAAACATGCAAGCGGAGCTGTTATAAACTTAATAAGCTCAGAAAAGGGGCGCTGAAAATATTATTTACTACATACTAATATTATTAATAAGCATAGTTCATTAGCTATTTAATAAATAGTCAACAAATAAGATAGACGAGTTCTTTAAATACATTTTCTTTCATCTTGTTTTTTTAAGTTTACCTAGATTATTAAGGAATATGATATATCGGAGAGAAATTACGGAGACAATATTTACGTCACCTCAGTGGGAGGCTGATCTTCCTGGCCTGTACCTCGCTAGTTCTGTTGTACAGTTCTGTTGACAGAACTACTGGGATTTAGGATTATTTAGCATCGGGTGTAGCAGGTTGACCTTGAGAAGTTCTTATTTTATCTGTAATTTATAGTGCAACTGTGGCACTTGATGTGCGTTGTCAACAGGACGTTGCCGCGAGCAGCTTACTTACGCAACCATTTTCGTGTCAGTAGAATATTAGCGCCACTGTCAACTTATAAAGTTGGCAGCATAGTGCTTTTCAGTACATTATTTGTTTTACCTTCCTTTACTTGTTATATGCAATGCTGCGACGTAATGTGCTGAATAAATGCTTTATCTATCATACCTGGAAGAGTTTACAATTTTCAAGTAGTGAGACCAAATACTTGTGCTGGGGCACATGGGATGATTTTCTACCAGAAACATCTTATTTATAGGGAAGAAGGTAAAAAAAACTAAAGAGTGACCCGGCGCAGTCGGTTAAATTTATGTTCGCGTGGCTATTTACACATTACAAAGCATTTTTATTGGTGTCTTATTCACCGATACAAATTTAATATTATAGGCACAAGTCTCCAGTCCAGGTGAGATGCTCAAAAGAAATGCCTGTTTGTGTATATTGTTCGATAGCTATTATAGCTGATAGTTATTATAGTAGATATTAAAAAAGAGTAATTGTTGCACGAGGTGCTGTGAAACGAATTTACAAGAACAAATACTCTTATTCAGTCAGTTATTAGGTTTACTACGAAGAGTCAAGTCAAGCAGGTTGTTGTTGTGTAACACGAAATGGAAACTTTGCGAAACGAGCATGGAAGGTTTTTGACATAACTGTTGTACGAGTGTGCCGGGCAAATTGCGATGAACAAACTGAACAATAGACACCTTGTTAACATTTATGATGACAAAAATATTTACTTGTATATGCTAGGTATATTTTATTGGATGATATATTGTATGTTGTATATAATAGACATATTATACAATGTCTTTTTGATACAGTTCCTCTAAACTGGGAATGAGTTGAGTGATATTTTCGTAGCTTATTAAACATGCAAGCGGAGCTGTTATAAACTTAATAAGCTCAGAAAAGGGGCGCTGAAAATATTATTTACTACATACTAATATTATTAATAAGCATAGTTCATTAGCTATTTAATAAAATTTTTCGTATTTTTTTCCATCCTCTAAGGATTTTTCGCACTAGTGGTTTTCACTTTTCATTTTTTATTTTTACTTTTTAATGTACTGTTGTTTCAAGTCTTAAACATAGAACCAAAGAGGTTGTATATTTATTTAATATTTGTGTGCTTTGTGACGTAGGTCATTCCTCATTAAAACTTACATTTACTTACAAACATCTTAATTTGTTTAAATTGCATAGGTGTTTTATAAAACAACGGGTTTCGTTTAAAAATACCAAAATATTTTCCATAAAGATGGCTGATTGAGTATTAACAATGACCGGAGGTGAGTAACGCGAGACCGCTGCGCGCCGCGCCACTAAAACAGTAATTTTAATGTGGCTGAATACTGGCAACAGTCGCCATTGTACTCTGATTTTTTATTAGACAAAGTAACATAATGAGTTTGTTTTTTAAATACTGTTTTATTTTACTTTCAATGCAGATTTTTCGCAATTGTATTAAAAAACGTAGTTTGATACACGTGCGGATTTGTCATTTTCACTTGTCTCGAGTCTTGACCCTCGCCTAAGCCTTAGTGCCGTGTAAGAAGAATCATTTCATTATTATTAAATTTCACCAACTTCTGCTATCCTGTATATATACAGGATAGCAGAAGTTGGTGAAATTTAATAAAATATTTTTCATATGAATTGATTAACATTGACCAGTTTTTTGATGTTGATCGATTTAGTTTGTGTGTTGTTTGACGTGTCGGGTACCTGTACAGGATTTCTAGGACTCACACTATAAACGTATTTGGGCGTGGCTATGGATTTAGCAAAGGGTTAGGATATTAGAATTTATTTAAACTCTTGCGTCACATTGCAAACAAAGATACCTTAAAAGTGGTTTATCAAGCCTAAGTTGAGACTGTTGAGAGTAAATTATTGCATCAAATATGGAGTGGAGCTCCAAAGACAATACTCCCAGAGCTTGAAAGATCCCAAAGGATGCTGGTTAATTTGAGTCTGTTGAAGTCAAAACTGTTTAAGACAGCAAAATTGTACGTAGAAGCAGGAGTAATCACGGCCAGGCAGCTTTATGTCTGAGTACTATACTCTATTATCATGCTAAAGTGGATTATTTCGTTATCATAAGTAAAATACAAAACAAAACGTATTATGAAGTATATAGATCGCAGTTGGTTAACGCCTTGGAATAATAACGCATAGAAACCTAGCCCGCACACGCTAAGTGAGGCAAATAATTATAGGGCACCCTATGGTCTTACACGAGCGGGCGGGCTGTCAGTGCTCAAGGTCAAGTTGCACCGCGAACAGCTCAAAAATTTTTGCTAAAAATGACGCGAAATGTGCGGTAATTGGGCTTAAAAATAGATCAGACAAACATAAAATAGACACTAACTTCACATTCCAGAAGGAAGTAATGCGTTTCAACTTGTATTTTTATGTAAATATTCACTAAAACAGAAAATTAATTTCGTTGCAACAAGATACGAAAATGTTGCAAAGTAACGGGTGTTTTTCCCCCATTTTTTCCCCAATTGTATTACGTAATTTTTTGAGAATAGGCAATATCGCGACGGTTGCAAAATTTCTACAAATATACACCGCCGCAACAACATTGTGGGGAATTTACATTAGATATTTATATCGAAATATATTTAGTATTTGCCTTCATTAGTTTCATGTGAAAAAACATTATTCTTGTTCATCATACACTCATTTAAAAAAAATTGTCTTGCCCATACTCAAAAGTTCTTAAGTAAAATTATTTCAGGGAATTAACACTAAAAATCACATCGTCAGTTCTCCAAAGTCGTGTATGAATAACGTTCAAGTTCTTTATTGTTATCGTGAACTTTTCATGTGTTTACCCACAGATAATATCAGGCTATTTACATATTCAAATTCGATAGTCTCACTTAAACTCGCTTGTAGGTTTTTGTTCATATATGAGCTAAATAAAAATTGGGTAGTATTTAATAAGGTGCCTACAGATTTGCTCGACATTGTCGATCGACAGTAACTATTGAGAATTATAGACGTTTTCGAAGAGTTTTAGAGTGCTTATTACGAATGTAGCGTTAATTTCTAAATCCAATATGGTTGACAAGAATTTTGAAAAATTTATTTTTGGTAAACCATAAGGAAATGGTATTTGTATCTGAATACAAGATGGCGGACAAGACTTCTGATTTCTAAATCCAAGATAGCGGGCACGATTTTTCAAATAATGACAAGTTGGGTATCGTTTTCGAGATATTTGGGGGTGCTCATTGCGAATATAGCATTTATTTGTAAATCCTAGACGGCCGACATGACTTTTCAAATAAATGCTATAAGGATATCATTTTCGAGGTATCTGGGGGTGCTCATAACAAATATGACACTCATTTCTAAATCCAAGATGGCGGGCACGACTGTTCAAATAAAAGCAATATGGGCATCGTTATAACTGTTGTCGGGGTTGATGGTTGATGTCGTGTCCGCCGTCTTGGATTTAGAAATATATGCTATATTCGTAATGAGCAGCCCCAAATACCTCGAAAACGACACCCAACTTGCTATTATTTGAAAAGTCATCGGCCATCTTGGATTTAGAAATAAGTGTTATATTCCTAATGAGCACCCCCAAATACCTCGAAAACGATACCCAACGTGCCATTATTTGAAAAATCGTGCCCGCCATCTTGGATTTAGAAATAAATGCCATATTCGTGATGAGCACCTCGAATACCTCGAAAACGATTCCCATATTGCATTTATTTGAAAAGACGTGTCCGCCATCTTGGATTTAGAAATGAGAAAAGTCGTGTCCGCCTTCGTGTATTCAGATATAAACGCCATTTCCATAAGGATTACCAAAAATACATTTTTGAAAATTCCTGTCACTTGACGTTGTCGATCAACAGTAACGATCGACAAAATCGAGCATATCTGTAGGCACCTGATCGGCATTGTCGATCGACAAAATCGAGCAAATCTGTAGGCACCTTTAACTTAACGATGAGTTAAGCAAGATACAATTTTCCCACTTTTGAGGGAAATGTTATTCCATGGCACCATTATTTGTATATTTGTGTGCGTGCTGACGAGCGTAAATACAAGTTGCTTACGCTTACATGAATTTGATTTTTGCCTCACTTGTGACAGTTCGTTTGATATGAAACTATCATTCTATGCGTTATTATTCTAAGGCTAAAACATCCTTCGTGCAAAGATTTCCCAGGTAGGCTGCATAATGTATTGAATAAAAAATTTAATATTGCAAATAAGAATAAATTTGAATTGAAAAAGAAATTAATTACTTATAAAGTGCGTTAATTACTTAAATTACATAGACAGTCCTACTAAAACGTAAATATTATTGTAAAAAGACAAAATAATTTTATATAGTAATTTTTAAAATGTGTACGTGTGTATGTATGCGTGTGTGTGTGTGTATGAAATGTGTGTGTCAGTTGAACATTTTGTAGTGTCGGCATTAAGGCTGTAGTTCAACTACAACGCCTAGCGACGCGCGTCGACGCGCGACGACTCTCGCATTAGTGCGCCCGGATCACAGTGTGGTCGGCGTCGGACGACTCACTGCGCCCAAGTAACGCGCGGCGACGCACTTTTCCATATTTGCATAACACAAATTTGTACCTTAACAATGGGAAAATAGAGATGAAAACATGACACGTTGCGACGCTTCGACTTTGCGCCAGTGTGAGTTGAGCCTAAGAGTGCGTCAGCGCGCTGTTCTCACGGTTACCCTCTGCGTAGTAGAGCCAATTTCGCGCGTAGAATTGGATTGGATAGTAACAGTTCCAACAACCTTAAGCTCTTCTGGAGCTACATTAAAGCTAAGAGTGGTGGTAGGAGTTCCTACCCAATGCTATGACTAATGTATATCAACGATGATGACAGTGCTTCTAAAAATTATGATTGATTTCAGTGATTATTAGAAACACAAGGAAATTTACAATCAACATTTAATGCTACCTGTTATGGACTATAACACCCTCCTGATGAAGCTAAAGAGTCTTGGCGAGAACGAGAGTGCAGGTCCTGACGGGATTCCGCCTGTATTTGTTAAAAAATGTGCTGATTATTTAATTGTGTCTCTTTTAAGTATCTTTAATACGCCATTACAAACGGGTGTATTTCCTATTGAGTGGAAAAGAGCCAGAATTGTACCAATTCGTAAATCAAATAGCAACAATTTAGTGGCAAATTATAGACTCATCTCAATTTTGTCCACTCATGCTAAGATTTTGGAATCACTTATCTGTCTTTATACACAACGTCACTTTAAACAAATTTTGAGCACCCATTAACATGTTCTAATTTAGTAGACGTCTCTGAAACTTTAATCGAGGCATTTTGGATGCTCATAAACAAGTTGACGTTGTATATACAGACATATATAGTACAGCTATCAGCCTATGGTATTTTCGGTCAATTTTTGAGATGGATAAAGTCTTATTTAGAAAACCGAACTTTCTTTATGGTGGTTAATGGGTTTCACTCTGACTCACGGAAAATAATATCTGGTGTGTGGCTAGGGTCTGATATCGGTCCAATTATATTCAATGTATTTGTTAATGATATTATACCTGGCATGATCTAAGCTTCCAAAACGTATGCAGATTACCTTAAAATGAGTGGAGTTGTTGACACAAATCAGGATTCATTGTTGCTTCAATGTTCAACTTTTGTCGCTTTAGAAAATAATATGTTAGGTATGTGGCAAACAATGTAACCTAAATTTGTGGAGATAAATAAAATTATTATTATAATATTATAGTTCAATATAAAGATCATTTTGTTGTATTGACAGAAAAAATCGGGACAGTGGAAGTTGATCAAATTTGATAAAAAGTTTTTTCATACAAAATGATTGCTTATATATTTAGAAACAATAAAAAATCTTTTCAGTAACTAATGCATTTTGTGTTCATTTCTGTTCATTTACTAAAATATTTGTATACTAATATTATATTAATCATAATATAATTTGGCCTAAAACCGTGTTCGAAAACGAATAGCAAATTCGTTTCTGGCACTCGCTGGCCGCTGCCGCCCGCTGCGCGCCTCGTGCTGCTTTTTCATATAAGTACTAACCTAACAACCTAACCTAGCCTACTGAATGGAGGGTGCAACCAAGTTTGACCTATATGGAAAAAGAGGATCAAATATTATTTTTGAATACCAAATGTAACTTAGTATGCTTAAGCTTTGGCTTTTGACTGCAGTTCATTTATATAATAATAAAATGTATAATTTATCCGTATTCAACTAATATAGACGGAATAATTAATATATATATCAAAGATAAAAAAATACCGTTTATTTAAAAAAGTGCATATTTACAATAGATCAATTATATCTTTAAGGATCAAATAATATTATCCCATAAAAATAAATAGTTTTTTATATTTTTCCTTAATGGCAGCCACTAGACTTGGGCTAATGTAAAAATAAACAGTATAAACCCATGACAAAACTTCCGTAATTGTAACATTTCCGGGTACATCGTTCGAGGGCAAATACTTTAAATATTCGAGATAGGATATTTTGCTTCTTCGAGACATTATTTTATTTTCAAAAGTGAGTTATACTGCATACGATTTTTTTAAGTTGCTTGCCTCGTTTGGGCCTCGAACTGACCAAATGTGAGAAAAAACATTTTGTATTTTTATGATGCTGATCGTATGGGTCATTTATAAGGATTAATTTCTCATAAGTAACATAATAGCGTTGGGGATATGCAATTACGCGCAACTAGCATTTGATTATTAATGAGTTTCCATTTCGGCCATTTAGTGGCCAAATCAAATTCGCGTAAATGTCGTGGCAACCAAATTAGCGTGAATTACGAGAATCTATTGTTATCAGTCTATGGACAACATAAATTAATGCCTCCTGTGCAAAAATGAAAGTCGTAACCGTTGAAATAACAAAGTGCCTAATAACGTTATATCCCTGTCCTGTGAAATTTGGTTCGGCGCAGATAGGCTTTTACCAATACTACTTACGGGGATTTGCACTATCTCCGACGATATGTGTATATGTCCATCGACTACAACTCGCTTCACGGTATCTGTGGCATCAATGTATTGACCCGTGTCTGTGCATGGCACCAATTAGCAGTAATTACTGACTCCCGTGTCAGTGAAACGTGAATTTAGCTCACCTGTACAAATATTAATATTATTGTATTGAGCTATGCTTCCATTTTCAATTTACTAAATATATTTTGTTGGTGATTTTTTGAAGCGCAGACACAAGTTTTTTTTAAATTCCATGTCTGTACTGTATTAGAGACGTGGTCAACATTTTGTCTTTCACAGTATGTACATATAGTATTGGTGAATTACATTCGAGTATATTGGGAGTATGTGTGAGAGAAGTGTACTGAGAATAATACAGTACAATAGAGTTTATAAGAATAGTTATTTGTACTTAATACTACATTTTTATTTATGTTATTATATATATAACATTTTTTCTTTTTTCCTTCTTTCCCTTTTCCCCTCTTCCCCCCTTCTTTTTTCTTTACTTTATTATTTTAATAATTTTTTAATATTTTTTCCTTTTTAATTTTCTTATTATTTTTATTTTTTCTTTTTTTCTATATTTTTTTTAAATTTTTTGCACCCTTTATTTGTTATCCATTTTTTATTCTTTCCTTTCATGTAATTTTTTTCCCTTTCCTTTTCCCCCCTCTCTTTTTCCTGTTGTTTATTTATTTTTCCCTATTCTACACTTTCCCTTTTCCTTCCTTTCACTTTCCTTACTTTATTCTTTCTTCCCCATTCCCTATCTTCTCCTTTTCCTTCTTCATTCCCTTTTCCAATTCTTTTCCCTTCAGTTTCTTTTTCCACTCTTCCCTTTCTTCCTTTATTCCTGTTCTTTTTCCCTTCTCTTTTTCTTTCCTTCTTTTATTTTTTTCCATACAAGTAATACAATATGATGGCAAGAGGTACTACCTTGTTATCCAGGATAATTTTCCCTTTTCTTCACACTTGGTATCGTAGACTGATCTATGTTCCAACAATGTTTGGTAGAATTCTGAAATTTCCGAGGTGGATTTACACCCGACTATATCAGTAGCTGGGAAAATTATTGTAGCTTTTATTCCATTCATGAAAAAACACTGGAATCAGTTGAATTTACAGTAAATATCATTCTGGAACAACGTATGAAGGTCTCAATCCTCAGAGAAGTGTCCTCCTCCGTCTAATTCTTCTTCTTCTAATTTGCCAAAATGATCAGAGAATAGACAGTAGCGGAGAAAAGATAAGCGGCAGACAGCAATAAATCATAAATTGTCATGAGTCCGTGTGTGGTGCTGGTGTGCTTTTAAGTAAAGTGTTAGAGGTAGTTGTTCAATTAATGATCACCAGGTGAGTGTTACTACGTAAGGGATTTCCCTTAATTTAGATAATATTAAATTAAGATTTTAATTTAAAAAATAAGTTAATAAACAACGGTGTGTTGCAGCTCTTGACAAAGTGGCGGAGGTGAGAGTCCAGGTAATGTTTCTTCTTTTCGATGCCCCTGCAATAGGGGTGTATATATTTCCGATTAGAGTGTAATTTTCCAGATGATGAAGCAGAGCCTGTTTCCTTTTCTTTTTGTTATTAATTACAATTCTAGTCATTTAGAGTACATTATTCACTTATTGAAGTCTTTAAGTTTCTTAATAATATACAAAACATGATCATTGAAAGCATCAATGCATAATTGCTTTTCAATTATTTTTGTGAAGTCGAAAGGGAAAACATTGAACATTGATGTGACTGTGAATAGTTCATTCCTGGAGACAATAAATCTGGGACAATCCTTTAGGTGGTGAGAGAGAGGTTGAGTACGGGCGTCATCACAAGGGCAAAAGTTATCAGATGAAATTTTAATCGCTGTAGGTAGGTATTCTTTGTGGTAACCGTGATTTGTAAGTAGTTGTGTGATGTGAAATTGTGGTTTGATAGTGTTGATAAAGTTTGTTCAGGTCATCAAAAGTAGGTAATGAAGTTTTAGTGTATTTGCAATGAATAGGATTTCAGTACAGATCATTTGCTGATTGTTGAGATTGCATTCTATTTCGATATTTAATATAACTAATTGGTATGTTGAGATAGTCCGGTGTCCTGTGCAACAATGCCGCAGACTTGCCAGGTAAGTCGGCCGCCTCATTGCCAGGAATTCTAACATGGACACGGACACAGAAGTATTCTATATCTATTGGAAACTGAAGGGCCTGATTAAGACTACGATGTATCTCAACAACCTGCCGATTCGTGCTGTTCGGGTAAGATAAATTACCTTATTTTTATTAATAGTATCTTTGTTATGTATGACCTATTCGTAAGCTTTATGTACTGATACGAGTTCTGCTTGGAAGACAGAGCAGCAATTAAGCAGTTTAAATTTTTTAGAGATTTGTTTCCCTGAGAAATGTATAACGACGAATGCCGCTCTTACTCCCCATCATGCTTACAACCGTCTGTATATGTTTGTAGGGTGCTGTTATCAATGAACTTGTCAACGTCATTGATTGAAGAAATATCCTTGAATGTTCCACTTCTCAAAGACGGATGCAGCAGTTGAGATGGGAGACCGGGGCGTCAATAGTAATATCAGTTGGTAGAAATCTGGTGCTGTTACCTAGTTTAGAGATCTCAATGTCTGCAATCTCTAAAACTTTAGATGTTAAAGGAGTAAGTTGAGCTAAAGAGATGGATACTGCAGTGTTAATAGTACGAAAGCCTTGTAATATATATATGGAAAAGATTCTTTGCAAGGATAATAATCTCTGAGATACTTGATTGAATTCAAGTGTTCTCGACCAAACACCGAAAGCATAGGTGATGATAGGTTCAATGACCTGTTTGTAAATAATTTTGATGTTGTCAGCTTTAATCTCCCATGAGAGTCGAACAAAAACAATAAGTTTGTTGAAAAGTTTTTTGGCCTTGTCTATAATGGATTCTGGTTACCATGCCGGACTGCCACGCAGAGGTCCCAGGTTTGATTCCCGGGCCGGGAGAAATATTTGTATGACCTACATTTATTTCTCTCGTGAGTTTGGGTGTAATTTGTGGTTGTCTATGTGTGTGTCCATGGCACCCGCGACGCAGGGTTTCCCTAGTGGGGGGCTATGTTGAGTGTGTGCGTTATTATTATTATTATTATTATTGTTATATATTTGACAGGAGTAAGATTTATTTGTGAACCCAATTATTTGTGTTTTAGCCGGACCAAATTCCAGTTTGACACCCCTTCCCCAGAAAATAATTCGATCCAAGATCGAATTGGTGATGTTTAACATCTTTGGAGTGAATAATGACTAGGACATCATCCGCTTAAGCTAGCAAATGGCATAGCTTTTCTAAAGTTTTCACAAAGACATTTACATTATTTTTCCAGCTTTCAGGGTAATAGGTCAACGCAAGAAATCGGTTTATTATGTCAGTAATTTTATCAGGAAATAGTTCAGCAAGGAATAGACATATATCTGAAGTGAGGGTATCAGACGAGGGGCTTTTTTATGTTTCATAGATTTAAGGTGGTGAAGGGGGGTTCAGACTAAGTGTCCAAGGGTTCAGCCATAAGGCTAGGCAAAGTACACTGTTCTTCAGAGAAGTCAAAGATATCATCAGGAAAAATCCTATTTAATAGGTAAGAGGCTGTTTCGTCACAGTTAGTAGTGTATATATCGTCATCTCGTTTGAGAGTGGAGGGAGCCCGAGTAATAGAGCGAGTTTTTATTATTCTGTTTGCTATTGACCAGAAGTCTTCCTTTTTGCATGTTACAGAAGTCTTTGAAGTTATCAGTGGATGCAACATTTATGGCATCAGAGTATTCCTTCCTTAATTTGTTTTTTTCTAGAAGAATTTCATTTATAGGGAGAGGCCTCTTTGTTTTGTCTTAGATAGATATCCTGTGATTTTGTAACACTTTACTTTTCAGTTGTTCGAGATGGTCATTCCACCAGGGTGCTCGTTTTGGAAGGCCAGATGCACGAGGTAAAATTTTATTACAAGTTTTTTGAATAATAGAGGTGAGATCTTTAATATATTTTTCAAGTTTGTCAGTAGTTAATTCTTTTATGGCATTGTCCCTACCAAGCTGATTAGTGATTTCAGTTATGAACTCTTCTCTAATCGCATCCCATTTGACTCGAGATGTATTGTATTTAAAGGTGGAGAGTTTCAAACTCTTGGTGAGTGGAAGATTGCCTAGTGATCTCAAAGAGAATGGCATTATGATCAGAGGATGGACAAACGTCCAGGTTGACCCGCCAGTCTAGGATATACAGTTTAGAGGTATTGCTGATGAGAGTGACATCAATAATAGATTCCCTATGTATGTTGTGAGTGACTGCTTCGAAAGTAGGAGTATTTTCTGAATTACACACCAGAACATTATTTGCAATGGCCAGATCAGCTACGATGTTGCCTATTCTATTGTTAGTGGCCGAACCCCAGAGACTCTGCCACCCGTTGAAATCTCCGCAAAGAATGTAAGTAGCGGCTTTATATTTATTAAGAAAATTCTCTAATATGACATTACTTCTGTAACAGGTGAGAGTACTAAATTTATCAGTTCTTGGTTCAATTTAGACTGAGACATGATATATCTTTTTGCTACAGTAATTATTTAGTTGAACAATGAAAATATTAGAGTTCGAATGTTCAGAATTTCCAAGAGTACTACATTGGTTATCTTTGATATAAATAGCTGATTTAATGGTGTTGTTGTGTGTTGGGAAATTTATTCTAGGAAAGAAGATTTTCTTAATACTATCTCTATAAGTATGTTTCCCAATGAATGGTTCAGTAATAAATAATAGGGGTTAAAGTATGAAATTGCCGATTTGTACTGAAAAT
>NW_020653200.1:16350798-16369037 GCF_003589595.1 Hyposmocoma kahamanoa | reverse complement strand
TTAGATTTTCAGTACAAATCGGCAATTTCATACTTTAACCCCTATTATTAAAAATAGTCACAGGGTTTCTAACTATCGATTAGGTAGGACCACATCACTCGTTGAGTAGCGTCAGTTTAAGGTTAATACGGTTAACAATTCACGGAGCGGTTTCCATCCGCGCCCGCCGGTGCTGCTTGAAAGCGGTTTTATTTCAACACTCACGACACTGCAAGTTTGTGCGGACACGTAGCCGCCGCGGTTGCGGGCACGAAATCGTTGCGATTGCAGAACGGACTTCGAAGTTAGTGGGAGTTGATCGCAAGTGGCGCGGTTAGCGCGAGTACCCCGCCGCGGTACTCGCGCGCGTTTTACTAAAACGCCAGGTGAATGGGTGAACCAGGATGAAAAAAATACTGAAATATTGTAATATAACTCTTACTCAAGTGACTGTAAGTTTAATTTTGTTAAATTTTAAAATTGTGTTACTTCGTTTTCACGTTTTAAGCCCTATCCAATCAAAATCTCTAAGTTATAGTAGTAGATAATAGAGCGTAAAGTTTGAGTTGCACACAAGCTAAAATGTGGCGACATCGGTACCCGATCTTACATGGCGTCATTATATATCTCCCCTTTTTTCCTATATCTATGGTTTTATTCAGTTGCCTTTAGCCTTCGGTAAAGACCGGACGCTTTCAGTCGACTTGGAAGTATAGAGTTGCTAGTATATTTTTTATTTACTATTGAATGAGAGGAAAGCCGCTAAAGTCACAAGCACGACAAATAATTTACAGCGTGTATTTGTATTTTTTTATAAGAAACCGATTTATCAAGAAAGTCAACAATGGTTATTTTGAAAAAGTCCAAAAACGTGTTTCTGTAGATTGTGGTGTTTCAATCTGAACAGTGAAAAATATTTTAAAAGAATATCATAAAAAAGATAAATCAGTCCCTTTTCCTTTCCTTTACTTTATAATTTTGTTAACTGGTTTATTGACATGGAGTAAATGTTATTAATAATAGTAAATGTTATTAATAATTAATAATAGTTCACACGGAAATCAAAACAAAGCAACAATTAAGTACGTTGCACGAAATTCAAATTATTATAGATTTTAAATGGGCATGGAAATTTTTTCCATCCTCTAAGGTGGAAATTAATATTTGTGTGCATTCGGTAATTCGATGATTGAGAAGAGACATTGAGAAAATAGAAGCACTATACATCACTTTATATTTGACCTGTTTTTGACTGTTAAGAACATGTCAAGCTGGACACTTTGAATCGTTGCTATCTAAGCGGCATAGAGTTCAATTTAAATCTCTGTCAAGCACTGAAATAAAATATACTTTAGTTCTTATTTAAATGGCAATGCGTGTTTATGGTTATTTTATTATTTTACTTATTTATTCATGTACGGGTGTAAACAAACAAAAATTAATTCATGGATATTGATAATATAATACTACCTGGTGGCTCGTAACCTAACTGTAACCGTTCCGAGATATTCAAAAAGCTATGCATTTTTCCAAGGCACAAATCAAATTATTAAAGTCACTTAGAAAGCATTGATACAAATAATAATTACTATGGTAGCTATTAATTTGAATTGACACACTCGCACAAGGTTTTTAAGAATTTGAAATATTTATAATGTCAATTATTTATTTAACATCTAGCTTAATGTTTTCGTTAGTGGTATGTTTATTTCCTTAATAAAAAGTAATGTGTGCGTTTCGAATCACATGTATTCTGAATACAATGATAAACTACAATTAATATCTTCCATTTCGACATCAAAAAATACATTGAGTTCCTGAAATAGGCGTGAGACGACCTTGCTCGCGATCGAGTACATCTGCTTGCAGTTACATAAAATATAGACTTCGCGCATGCAGTCCGTCTAGTAGCAGCCTTAGTTATATCAAAATTCAATCTCCTCAGTTCCTGTCTCCTTCACTATGTTATTGTTATTCTACCTTAGACTATGGAATCCATCCTCTATTATAAGTATTCTCTTAGAGGATGGATAGTCTAAGAGTATTCTACTCATGTTACGATTTTCCATAGTCTAAGCGATTTACAAGCAAAGACTTATAAATTATAAGTCAGTGGTTACGAGTAACTATTTCTTTTAAATGTAATCATTTTAGACGTGTGCAAACAAAAAAAACGAAGTGTTTTAGATGGGTACAATTAGTTTTAGCAGACTGTCGATTTGTTTTTCATGCAATTCACTGCTTATAATAAACACAAAAAAGTGTAGTTATTTCTACCAATCAAAAGGTACGTGTTGCAATTATGGCTATGATATGTTTATATCATAACGAGGTGGAGGGTCTTTCCGCTAATAGCTCACGATATCGTGAACGTATCGTATCCCCACAGAACACAAGTGTTAGCATTGGCAGGGTCAGACAAATATACACCATGAGTACTATACACATGACATATCAAAGGACGGGTACCTATATATTTTGTGCGTGGTTAGATTCCACAGACCAAATGTAGATTCCATGCTGCTGTTGCAATTTCGGTGCTGTATAAGCAACCAGTCATCCAGTGGAAATTAGAAAACAGTGATTTCAATCGAGCGTAGTTATGTCTGTATAATAAATCGATATTTTTACTGTGTGTATAGTCCGTTAGTGTGTAAACTCTTCCCTTGTTTCCAAACCATTGCCCTTATGGTCGCTCTACGTACCTACACCTACAATTTACTAAATCTATGTACATACATAAAACACAAGTGACACAATACAACAATTCGTGACTAAATCGAATACTTTCTTTAATCTTTATCTAGCGTTTAAACTACGATACATGTTAAAAAGATCTTTTATTTGTTATGCTCTCAAATCCACTAGGACCATTTCAAAGTTACGTCATTAGTAGGTACCTACCGAAAGGTACTATAAGAAGAAGTGATGCAGCCGTCTTTCCTTATTTAACATGATCTATGTTTCTAAAGAAAAGAAAGAAAATGTCCCATCTGTAAATAAGTTTACGAGCTCAGAGTTCCTACGCAGTAAATGCAGATCTGTGTGTGAGTGTGGCTTCTCAAAGGCTAATTAAATTGCTCCCATTTTAACTGGCAAGGCTGAACGTGAGTCGTGATTTCAGGGCACGTTTACGAAGCTGTGGAGAGCATATTTAAAAAAACTTTGCACCTTTGCGTGCCGAAACATTTTTATGAAGTTTGCAGTGCACACAACAGTGCAGTCAACACCACAACGAGCTTGACACTTTGGACATTGGACCGTTCCTAGGTAAGCAGGCACAACCGAGTAATTCAATTCGTAGAGTGTTCAATTTGGATACCAAGGAAGCTTCCTACGCTGCGCTTGCATTAATGCTGTAATAACAGGTGGGTATCTACTACTTATTTACACCAAATTAGTATTACGAGGTATCATTGCCACAGAACAATAAATACAGCAGAAGTGCTGAGTTTGCGTGGCACTTTACCAACAAAACGCGGAGTTCCAAATATTTAAGCTAAGTCCGCATTTTTTCGCTTTGTACTTTCTCGTGCAAAGCCCCGGAAATCATTGAAGAATACCATTATGTATATTGCTACTTTGGAGTGCAAAAATGATTGTCACACTTGTAATATTATCTATTGTGATATGGTGGTATCATCGTTAAGTCTTATTCTATTTAATTTGTATTTTCAATTGTCTGCTTATAGTAATATTTTTTTTACAAGAAATAAAAGTAAACCTTATACTTTTGCAATATGATCGCGTCTTTTTTGAAGAACTAAGTAAACATCTCGAATTCGTCGTTGTTCAGCTATTGACCGCTAGGTGGCAGTACAGAAGTTTCAATATAAAATCAGAACATCGGTAACTTGCAATAAAAGGTATTGAACTTTCAACGATTCTTTTTTGTATAATATCAAGTGATGCGATGACGGAACGAACAAGTCGTGCGCCCGGCAGTAAGCAACACGTATATCGATAACAGTTGTAGTGTCATTTCACCAGCACCCTTACTCTTCCAAACTGGAACGCAGTAATGTTCATATTACTGCGGCAGATACAGGTAAGTTGACCGTATTTACCTGGACGAAAACTTTCACAAGGAGGTCTATTGCTCCTAAATTGATTTGCCAACATGGTAAAGTTGCAATTATACTAATAGTCCCGAATTTACTTGGAATGTTACTTCTGAAAGGTTCGCTGGAAAACATATATTTAAGAATGTTGTAATGGACACAATGAGTGCGTTAAAAATTATCGTAATTGTTTCGTTTTAGTGTTGTTATTATTCTTTCATTATCTGAAAAATTTCTACATAATAAATAATTTATGCTATTGTTGTTTTTAAATTCTTTCCGCAAAGGAAAAGGCAAAAGGATAATTTTCATGTTAGTTTTCTTAATCTACTAGTTGCTTTTTTATTATTTAAGTATTTGACTATATCACGGTACTACTCTCGAATATTAAGAAATACTTCATGAAAATATTCTAGAATATATAAATAATAAAAGTTGCCACCGAATTTAGGTAGTCTGAAAATTACCCAAAAAGTTCAAAATCTGCATGATTTTGAACTTTTTGGGTAATTTTCAGACTAGTACTAGTAGCCAAGTCTTAGTAAGTTTATCTTTTGGTAGTTTTAGTTAAGTAGGCATACGCCAAATCTTCAGTTTATTATATTCACGGGCATTAAGCCTCGTTTTCGGTGGTATATTCTTGGGCAATAAAATGACGGTTGAAAATTTCGTTATCTGTGGTGAAGCCGTCCATTGTACCCTGTCTATTGTCTTTTACTTAGCTCTATTATTTTGTTCTTGTTTGTGCTAAAGTGTATTAATTATTATACGTTGCGACTTATCACAGTGATAAGTCGCTAGTACTAACAATTTTTTTTGTGTTTAACTCTATTAAATACGTAAGTATAAATGTATTAAATTTTGTAGATCGTTAGCAATGCCGGAATTCTTGGTAGGAACTTTGCATGAAAACTAAATTCCATGGTCAAAGGTGTCTTTGCGCGATAATGAATGATCTAGGTGCTATTCAATATGTTCACAGTGAAGCCAGTGCCATTTTGCGTGTAAGAAAATATTATAGTATGTCATCAACTTATTCATTAAATGTTCTGCATTTTGTTGTGAAGTCTGGTTATTGTCGGCAGCAAATGCTGAAACGCAGTATGTACTGTTGAGGCTCCACTCTTTTTATTAGCACCACATTCCACTACACTCCCGAAACTGTACTGTTACTTATTATTATTTAAAAATTATTAATTTATTGATTTTCAATTTAGTGATGACCGAATTGATTAATTCCCCTTGCATCAAGACTAGGACTGATTGAATGTGAAGCGATCGATGCTCTAGTGGCAACGGCAAATGACGTGCGCTGCTCGCAGCGAGGTTATTACGTCTATATCCATCGTAACATGATCATCACTAATTGTACTACGAGTATACAGGAAATTGCTACGTTACTACCAACACTGTACACAAACACAGGTGCACAAACACAGAAACCCAGTAAACAAGGTTAGTTTGGTCGAATAAAATGCGGCAATGAACCGTGTGTTATGAAAAAGTTTGCATGAGCTGTTGGCAGTACTGAGAGAAGTTCTCGTAGTGTATGTTTAATTTGTTACTTTATTATTGTTACATTATTACTTTAAGCAATTGAATTAAGTCTAATTCATTATATCGATTTGTACATTTACACTATTGTGTAAGTAATAAGCAATAGTTAGGTATAATAGTGTAAGTAATAGTTACTTACTATTATAGAATAGAATAGAATAGAAGAATAGAATAGAATAGAATCGTTTATTTCATGTTATCAATGTCACAATATTACAATTGGAAATACAATGTCAAGGGATAACTATGATCGTCAGTAATAAAATAATAATAATAATAATAATGAATATAAAATAAAGTAGTATAACTACTGCTTGTCGAATAAAATAAAATTAAAATTGTTTCAAAAGAAACTCATCGACACTGTACAATTCAATATCCAATAAAAGGATTTTTAGTCGGGTACAAAACATTTCATCGTTTCTAACACTTTTCAGGTCTGTGGGTAGATGTTCGTAGAATCGGGGACCTTATTACCCGCGGATTTCTAGTTGCAAGTTCGGTACGGTGGGCAACGGATTTTAGTATTCCCGCGTTTCGTAACGCTCGGCCTCCGCCCGTACGTCGCTCATAAGTAGCCAAGTTTTTACGCGCATAAACTATTATATCATAAATATATTGTAAGTACATGGTCATTATATTGTATTTCTTAAAAAGGTTTCTGCAGGTCTGACCCTTTTTTATGCCTACTATTGTTCTTAGTGCACGTTTTTGAAGATTAAATACCCTAATCGACTCAGTTGAATTACCCCACAGTGTGATGCCATAAGACATCAACGAATGAAAATATGCATAATACGTCTGCCTCAATACCACATTGGAGACAAGAGGACGCAGTTTCCTCAGTGCGTATGCAGCACTTCCAAGTTTTTGACATAGAGTTTGTATATGTGACTTCCAGTTCAAATTTGAGTCTAGCGTTAAACCCAAGAATTTACAGGTGTTACATAATGGAACAATGGAGGTGATAATTGGCTTTGTTATAGAATTTCTTCCTGAGAACAACATAAGGTTTGACTTATATAATTATTTATTCTCAATATTTAGTAAACTGACGATCACTTTTCGAAGAGTAGTATAAAATGAAAGTCATGTAATTGTATTTGTATGAAATTTGTAATGTTGACATAAATAAACTAAACTAAACTATGGTAACTGCCTTGGTGGCTGAACAATTACCATGCCAGACTGCCACGTAGAGGTCCCCGGTTCCATTCCCGGGCCGGGAGAAATATTTGTATGGCCTACATTTATTTCTGTCGTGAGTTTGGGTGTAATTTGTAGTTGTCTATGTGTGTGTCCATGGCACCCGCGACAGGGTTTCCCTGGTGCGGAGCTATGTTGAGTGTGTGTGCGTATCTATAAAAACTGGTAATTATCAAATATACCTTCCACTGCTAAGCATGGGTCTCTGAGCAGGAGTTTCAGGACTAATATAAGTAATAGTTGAGGATTTTACGCGTCTTTGAAGAGTTTTGAACTTTTTCCTTCATGCAGGGCTATTAACGTTTTTTGATTAACTCGCACTAAATTACACATGATTCAAAAAGGCACAGTGATGCAAATTAGATACTATGAAGTAAAAGTCGACCTTGACAGTAGCAAGTGGAAGTATCCATTCAATTTGAATTTGTTGCACTTTTTAAAAGTTTTGCTTTTACCTTCCTTCTTTTCTTCCTTTTTAGAACGTAAGAAACATTGAGTATGTAAACAGAAATAGAGACGAATTGTCATTTAATTTGTTTGAAAACTATTCTGCCATATCATTACTGTGACAACTGCGCTCCGATTGGCTAGCTCGAATACGTCAATTATACGTCAAATGTTTCACTTCAAATCGACCAGTTAATTTGAGCTTTCTATAATGGACGACAATTGCAAAATTACATATTTAATATTTAATTACCGATGAAATGTGTTTCCATTTGTTTTGTAATTAGATGTTTTGCTGTTTTTCCCACACCACCGAATAAAACAGCACGGCATTGTTAGAGATATTATCTTTATTACAATAAATACAGAATATTTTTTGGAATATACGGAGACGTACACACAGGTCAGTAGGTGGCCTGTCTATATTTAGTGCAAACGGGAGTTGATATTTATAAGAGCTCTATCGCTAATGTGTTACCAGGAATATATGGCCCTTATTGCGTCTCTATTTCTGGTTATATACTCGATGGTAAGAAATAAAGTAGTGTCACTAATTTTGAATAAATAACTAAATCATCACGATAGTGGCCAGTACTATTTTTAAATTGGAAGTAGTCAAAAGAGACTACTCTTCAGCTATCCCACGTAAGTACGAGAATAGACATCAAGACTTCTTGCGAGGCAAGATTTATGCCATTTACGTTAAACAATTTTATTATATAACGTCTATACAGTTTTTTCAGTAATTGTTTACAATTTTGTATAATTACGTCTAATTTACAATTGAGAAGAATGTAGATACAAAGTTACTTTTCTCAGTAGGCTTTAAAAAGATTATTTTTAACTGAAATTGTAAATTCCTAATTTGCTGCTAAAGATGCTGAGTTTATAAGTATTAGTCGTTTTACTCCTTGTACTCGTGGCCAGAAATGAGTTCACGGTAAAGAAGAAACCAATTTTCTTGATGCATTAGTTTCTACTTCGAAAACATTTATTTATATATATTTCAGTTCGCCGGTTGAGATAAATGATCAATTACGTGACCTGATCAGTTGATAAGTAGATGGTGCACGAATAATGAAATAGAGCCTCATCAGACGGTGGTGACTATGGGCGCGGCTCGCGTGCGCTCTTGCTACAATATTGAAGGGCCATTCAGGTCATTGTGCTATATTAGCAATATCATTGATCACCCTTTCAATTTAAAAGAAATTAATTATCATGCTAAGAATACCAACAATACCTATGCATAAAAGAACTTGTGTCATTGTTTAAAATAATTTTTCATTATAAAGGAAGTCGGCTCATTGTAGCGTTGATATGACGACAAGTTGGCAAGCTATTAGCAGGTAGACATCGATTTAGACTTCATAAAAAAGAAAGGGAACATATTAACACCGCACAATACATTTGCACACACACAAAATGTAATAAATATTTTATCGCTTTGCTATGAAAAATATAAAAATACTTAAATTGAACCATAACATTCATGTTGTACTATTTTATTACTATATCGTTCTTAGATTATTTTCCAGGGAATACCGAGTAATAAAAACAAGGGCGCCATCAAATTAGACGCTTGTAGAAGCGTTGCAATCTTCATACAATATTTAGAAGCACTTCTACATACTTGAGTTTACTTTTTTGTTTTACTTTTCCAATTATCACTACTACATAGTAGTGAATACTGTGCTCGAGTCTCCTTTCAGATCCTATGTGAAAAACTGCGGTGTTGAGGTGTTGTGGTCGAGACGAGTGTCGTTGAACAGTGGTATACCGCAATCTAATTACAATTGTCGTTTGACGTACCATCGACCTCTAGTGCATTAATTAATTGTCATATCACAATAAGCGGTCCGGAAGTATGTTACATGCGTTCGAGCAATAATTGGTTTTGATATTAGGTCTTAGGGCTGGTAGTGGCAACGCGTTTTTAAGTCGCCAGGGATGACGTTGATGTCAAAATCGCGAAAGATTGTGAAACTATTAGTAGAAACTACAACCATTATTGTATTTCTGAAATACAGGCGAGTAAATAAAACAATAGTGCGGAATATTGAAAATGAATCATTGGATTCCGTAAACACGGAAGCTTGGATGGAAAGTAAATTAATTTCTGAATTAAAAATTGTTAAGGAAAAAATCACGGATAATAAGTAAACAATTACATAAAACGGTGTGGCAGTAACAGGTGGCAATGCCGTGACTGCCGCTATTATATGATAGTGTTTCTTTCCAGATCACTCGGCGCCTAATAATTTATTCTTGCGGCCAGGAAGCCAAGGTCACAACTATGAACCGATTTATTTAATATTGAGTTGATCATAATTGTTGAAATTAATTTGCGATTTACGTGACAAAATAAAGGTCATCTTGGCCATCATCGACTGTTGTTCTACATGTTGATTAAACGGAATGACGCATGAAATCGCAGCCTTTGAATGCTTACGCATAAGTATGGTTTACCATGTAATTTGTGGGGTTAATGTCATGCGTGATGAGGAATGGAATGATGAAGATGGATAAATAATCAATTTCTTTATAATTTGTTTAGCAATATGTGCAGAATGGCGCCTGCGTCTCTTGCCCGTTAAGCGAGGAGTACGGTGAAATAATGAAATATGCTTAATTCTTTTCTTTTTCTTAACGTTCGGGTATTGTTAACTTTGATCTTTATTTTATACTACATTACAGCAGGGTTTACAGTAGGTAAGTACTATTTTGTAAAATTTCAACTTTCGCAGTCATTCGAGTTTTACGAAAACATGCGGATATAATTGTTGCGAATAATAATTTTGAGAAACGTTTTTATCAAGTAAAACGCCAATCCAAACTGATAAACTTTAATCTTACCTATATAAATTTTAGGCTTCGGAACAATTCACTGGTAGAAGGGCGCGCAGCAAAAACTATGACTTAGAAACATGAAAACTTGAGGATATGTTTCTTTTATTTCCTGTAGGCGGACTAAGCACGAATTTTTTAAATTCAATCCCTCTGGGGATGAAAAAAATTTGTATGCTAGGGTATCGAAGTACTTCTATATAACTTTGTCTAGAGAAGACTGTGTTCTTTACGTTTGCAAACTTGAATATTTATCATTTGTGTTTTAGTTGTATATAATGCACCTAAATTCACTCGCTCGGCTTTGGTCCATTGCAAACCAGTATCACAGCCTATTCTCGGCTGTGACTTTAATAAGATCCTTTTGCATACACCACAGCCGCACACATGTCAGTATAGTATGTGATATAGTATAACTTGTTGCTTAAATGTTTGCTACGTTGTTTTTTGTGTTATTATTGTTTTTATTTTTTAATTTTTTGTGTCTTTTTATAACGTGGCGTCGCAGTAAATGGTTCCTATTTCTATATTTATATTTAATTTTACGCGGACGTAGTCGCAGGTGTTGTTCGATAGTTTTTCAAAATAACTTTAAAAAGGGTTACGTTAGAGTATCAAATTATTTTGAAAAAATGTTACAAAGATGAAACTTAGTATAAATATTCTATAATGCAAATGGTAAAAGATTGATATAATATTTTTCGGGGTGAAATGGGATATCAAAGTTTTAATGGACGCATGGTACGATTTGCTTCAAACTTGATTTGAATGCCTTAAATACAAAATTAAAAAAACACACGTTTAACGTTTTTTCAAAACTACTCTTAAATATGGATAAAATGGAGTATTACAGTTTGTATAGGAACTTTTTAACGCGTGGTGCGATTTGGATTAAACTTGGTTTGGATACTTTAAATACTTACAAAAAAAAACAAACACGGGTTTTTCGAAACAACCTCTAAACATGGGTAAGTTAGGGTACAGAAGAAAATTGTTTCTACAGAAGACCGTATTCTTTATGTTTGCAAACTTGAATATTTATAATTTGTGTTTTAGTTGTATGTAATGCATGTAATTTTACGTGGACAAAGTCGCTATTCGATGTTGCCCGCTAGTTACTTAAATATAAATATAGAGTTGAAATACAGCAAGTCACTGCGTGACCTAAGGACGGAGTTACATAATCACTAGACTATTACAATCCTAAGATAATTGATGATGAACGAGAAAATTACAACGTACCTAAAATGTATGGAAAAAAGGGCCTAGCTTAGGATAGTGAATAAGGAGCAAAACAATTCATTTAAAAGCAAAAAAAAGTGATCATATTTAGATTTTTACAACTATTACATGTCAATATAACGTTACTATACGTTTTAGTACATTATGATATAAGTGCGGTAATTTTCAAAGCGCACGTATGTCATACGACGTTTTATAACATATTTGCGAGGAAATAAATAAGATTCTGACTTTCTTAAACGAATAAATCTTTAATTACTTGTTAAAGTAGTTATAGAAGTTTGAACAATTTTTAAAAGTGATTGTTACGTTGCCAGTTGGCATTTTTAATGTTGTCAAGTTATTATTATTAGTTACAAACTCCCCAGTCTCTCTCTCACTCTCTTGTGTGAAAGTAGGAGAAACGAGACCACAGAGTTCTGCATTCGGTGGCTGCGGCGACGATGGTGGAATGTACGCGTGTGTGCTCGTTTGAAAGTAAACACTTGACTCCAAATTTATGTTCCTTGTAATGCGAGAGCTAATTTCTTCTTTATTTCTTATCGAGTCTTCTATGTATCCTTCGGCTACATTGCTTGACCGCCATCCTCTGTGGCGTTTTAGTGTCAATAAGTCCGCACCTGAATCGGCGAGCAATGTAGCCGAGGACCTTCTGAAACTGTGCCCTGTGTATTCATGTGCTTGAGGCAAATTTAAGAAAGTGGCAATTTCTTTCGGCATTGCTCCCAATTTATTAATGCCAATGGGTTGGTTAGTGCATTTTCCATTTTGGTAATTTTGAAAAAATCTGTTGGAATTGGCTTTTGTTGAACGAAGCGCTTCGTATTTCTTCACTACGTCGTAAAAAATACAAAGATCGAACACTCAGAAAAAATCGTTGAAAGACCAAGTACAAAGACACGACGCAAGCACATAGAAGAATTCGTGAGGTCCGTTGGTTCGTTCCGTGGCTTAGCGTGCCAGACGCTATACCAATATAGCGTCTGGCACGGTATGTAAGAAGACGTCGGTTCGAATCCGACCGGATCGAAGGAATTTTTTCTGAGTGTTCGATCTTTGTATTAATAATTATAACAAACTAGTGGAGTAATTTCATAAAAAATAATTGAATATCAATTCAATAAAAATTTAATTAATACAGTGAATAGCGACATCTCTCGCCAGGACTGGTAGCTGTAAAGGTACTAACTGGGTGATAAATCTGCAATAGATTTCTCATAGATGGCGCTACGACTAAAAAGTCGTTAAAAAACCAAGTACAAAGACATGACGCAAGCACATATAAGAATTCGTGAGGTCCGTTGGTTCGTTCCGTGGCTTAGTCGGTATAGCGTCTGCCACGGTATGCAAGAAGACGTCGGTTCGAACCCGACCGGATCGAAGGATTTTTTTCTGAGTGCGAACACTCTCTCAATCTTTGTATTAATAATTATAACAATAATTTAGTTTCAACTGACCTTTGTTGCCAAATATCGCCAATCCGGAGCTTCTTTTAGGAACTTCTTGATATTGTCAGCCGAAAATACTTTCACCTTTGTACTTACATGGCCATCTGAGCGTCTTTTTAGAAATGCTATCAAGTTGGAGTATGACTTGATATCAATACCATGGTTGGTTTTCATACTGCTTTTTAGCATTGAATAGTAGCACCACAATGAGCTTGACTTATATTTTTGAGAAAGTTCCATGAAATAGGCTAAAAACACATTTTCTGAAAATGAATTTGCATCTTTGCTTGTTTTCCATATGATGAAATTTTGATACGCTTGTAAGTATCTATCGGTCGATTTTTCAGGTAAGAGGCTTAGAGTAGCCTTTTTCGCTGCGTTTAAGACTTTTGTGGCGGTGTCAAATTAATAAATTCATCACTACTTGACGACATTTTCAAATAAAAACAATACAGCGAAAAGAAAAAGCGCGCGAAATTATTTTTACTTGTCCACAAATTAGCCATGCGCGCGCATCAACGTTTTTTTAGGCAAAGGTATAAAAGTAGCCAGTATTACTAATAAAGTAAATTAATATTTTTGTGTTTTTGTTACAGATAAATTGTTGTAATTTATTGTCAAAATTAATTAAATGAAAGAATTAAATGTTTATTTACTATATTTTATCTCCCAAAGTTAATTTTATTCATAAAATATTGACCACTTTTCTAACATAAAAACTCTTTGCAAAGATTTAAAAAAGTATCGTTCATTTTTAGACGGAGCATCTTAAAAAACCGTGCATGTTACTTTATTATAAAAAAAACTCGTGCGTTTTACATTACAATAACGCACTTGTGCGTTTTACATTACAATAACGCACTTGTGCGTTTTACATTACAATAACGCACAAGTGTGTAATGAAATACATTACAATAACGCACAAGTGCGTAATGAAATACATTACGATATTGAAATTGGTGTGATTTTAGCCACTTTACGAGCAAATATGTTATAAAATATATTATTAAATTTATTCAGTACAGTTATTAGTACAGCGGCGAATATGGTAATGTAAAAAAGAAGCAAGATTTAAAATCTGCTGGAGATTTCCCTCAGGAGGCTGTATCTTAGTAAGCACATTGTACATAAGCTCAATAAATTCCGTACGATTGCGTTACAGTTGCCGCTTTGCTCATTGTGTCGGTTCCGGTGATATAACGCTCTAGTAACTTTGTACTAAGAAAAAGAACATTATTATTGGTAATTTAGACACAATAATCGAAAGTTGGAAGCGGCGAAGACACAAAGTAAATTAGGTAATGTTACAGGTAAAGTGATATTTACCCCGTAACATTACCTAATTATTTTCGTAATGCCTACGGTATAGCAGAATTCTTATTTATGGAACCCAACTCTAAAACTATTTCGTCAATGTATATAGGAATATATTTGTATCACTTAGTTTTATTTTACAAGTTTTCGGTAGCAGAAAAATGAAGGCGATTATTTCCCATCATGAATGCCACTTTAAGAACAACAAAGAAGAGGAAACTAAAACCACTTTTGATCCGAATAAAGACGGTCACACGGTCTTAGCACATGGTGGTAGATCTTAACTCTTTGATGGACAATAGTTAAATAGTATCGCACACAAACGTCAGTACTTTTCTTGCCGTAGTGCTTATATTGATTCAATATAAAATCTCTCTAACTTTTTAACTGCCTCTGTAGCCGAACGGTTACCATGCCGGACTGCCACGCAGAGGTCTCGAGTTCGATTCCCGCGCTGGGAGAAATATTTATATGGCCTATATTTATTATTTCTCTAGTGACTTCGGGTGTAATTTGTGGTCGTCTATGTGTCCATGACATCCGCGATACAGGGTTTCCCTAGTGCGGGGCTATGAGTTTGTGCGCGTTGTGCGCGTGTGCGAGCTCTATAGAAAAGTAGTAGGCAACTACACAGAAAGCACATGGAAATCGCTCTGTAAAGCCCGTAGTTGGTTTTTAGAGATATACATATAGCGAACAACCTCGTACTATCATATTCTATTATTTAGTTTTACGGTAAATGTTCTAACTGTCCATGAACGGGTTAACTTTGCGAAATGTACAACCCGTAAATGATCTTTAAATAATAAAAATTATTTTTTTTACTTAAAATTTATATTCGATCTCAAAAAACCGTGAAACGTGTTATGTCTAATAGGTTAAGGAAGTATAGGTATACCTAATAGGTCAAAATGGAATGCGTACCATGGAAAAGGAACCAACTTTCTCGTTCCCATCCTGAGGCCCTCGTCGTCGAGATATTTGTATGAAAAATAGTATTCCTTAAAATTACAAAGATGAAATTTTGCTTAAATATTTTACAATAAAAATAGTAAAGAAATTGACAAGTATTTTTTTAACACTACCTTTAAATAGAGGTGAAATGGCATATTAAAGTTTGTATAAGAACTTGCTAACGCGTATGTGTTTCAGGGATTTTCAAAACTTTTTCATTTGTGTTTATACAAACACAAAAAGTTTCAAAAGAAAAGAAAAAGAAAAAAAAGTAATGCATGTATTAATTGTACGCGGACGAAGTCGTAGGCTAAAGCTATTAAATAATAAATGCGTAATTCACATTTTACCTATTCAAATAAATGTAACAAGTTGTTAAAGAAACTTTGATATAATTTTTAAAACATTTAATGTCGTAAACAACGTTTAATGTTGGAATCCAATTTGTCTTGGACAATTGGAGAAATTATGGCGAGAGTATAAATATTTACGAAGCATTTAATTTGTTTTAGGTATTAAAAAACATTTTCTGTCTCCAACTTATTTCAAAGTTTTTTGAATGAAAATAATATTATTTTATAACGCATTTTAAGACAGATATAAATTCTCAACTGGTCACGATTTCAAAATTTGCGAGTCCAAAATGAGGACTGTCTTTTATCACTTTTGTGACGAATTGTCCAGGGTTTAATTAGCTATGAGCGGCACTGTTATACACGGCTTGCTTAGTATCATAAGAAAAGTTATCTTTGCGCGGAGTCGGGCGTCTTCGTAGTCATCAAATGAGATTCATATGAATTGGTTAAGCCTCGGGACAGACATGTCCTAAATGTGTTCTTCACAATGTTGAAGTTAGAAATAACTTGATAAAATTAGAAATAATGTAAGTTTGATTTTTAGGAGGGCTGCCCAATGCATCGAGGGCCCTTTCGGGCACAGCATTTGGTCATACTGGAACCGCGCAAGTTAGCCATGTATGTATATACGCCTCATGCACCGATACATCAAGAAACGCGAGTTCCGGTTATTGATAATCATGGACAACAATTCTCTGAAACAAGACTCTGTCATAACCACTGGCAATGTAGATGAACGTTCGTTTCAATTCACATTAGGACATTTTTACGCTACAGAAGTGAAAATTGAATTAATTACGTAAATTAACAATGGAATAATATTTGTTCAACGCTTGCAGCTTGCCATTTTCAAGAGTGCACAATCAACTCAAAGATCCAGTTTGTTACTTTACATACGACATAAAATACTGTTAAAACTCAACAGTAAAACGATTTGGGGCTGTGGTGGAAGTGATTTAAATACTCCCAGAATGGCCCAAGGGAACCTTTCCTGAAATGCCTAAGCCTGATATGTCCAATTTATTCCGTGGGTTTCGTAAGCATAGAAATTTCTAAGTTTATTTCCGCGGAAAGATACCGTCAAAGTACTGATGAATGATGACGATGAAAGAAAATTCGACACGAAAAGAAGATGATGATTGTTTTCATGATAACGGCTCGAATCGTATTCTTGATAACCACCAATTGAAGCAAAAATCGTAGGGAGAGACCGAAACAAACTATAAGAACCCAATAAAATAGAATGTCATATTGTTCAGGGTCAAGAGCACGGCAAGGTTGATACTTAAGATTTAAATCCAACTCTTTGCCGCTTACGATAAGCATGGTCCGAAGTACAAAGTGTCAAGCTTGACGTGTTCTGGATGGAAGAGATAATAGTAACAAAGAAGAAGATAGTAACGAAGACTTACCTAAACTCATACACAAGTGTATAAAGTGCGGAGAGACAATTACAGACAGGAGTTTGCCGGCTCCGAATGATGTGCTCAAGCAAACAAGCTATCCACGGAAGGCAATGCAATTAACTGAAATTGAAACTAGGAACAAGTCGAGGCTTCGTTGCACTTTGGGCGGCGGCGTACAGTTATTTGTGACTAACCTCCCATTCCCCTCTATTACCAAAAAATTAAAATAATCTTAGTCATATATAAAACCTAATATCACAGTTACCTAAAACTTTCGGCAAACTAATACAATACTAAATATAGTGTGGTCGTCAGCTAAAAAAGTTGGACTCTGGTTGTAATTACCAATAACGAAGCTCGTAGGTTTAACTCAGGGAGTTATGTTATTTGTGACATTCCAAGTATAGTATAATAATGCAATAATGCCTAATAAATGTAGAATAAAAGCGAGTAAAAATTTTTGGTGCTTGTAAATATGTTATTTATTTCTTTAATGTAATTATTTATTTATTGTATGTAATTAATTAATACTTTGTAATTTCCCATCTCAAGTTCAACATATCAATAACGGGATAATGTTATTTGATCTTCAAACAAACAATTGATCTATTGCAAATGTTTAAATAAATTATATATTTTTTAAATTATATACTAATTGTACCATCTTCATCATATTAGTTGATCTACGGATAAATTATAAATAAACTGCATTCAAGGTAACACTATTATTATGTTTGAACACACTAAATTAATATTTGGTATTAAAAATAATATTTGATCCTCTTTTTTATCATTGGTCTTTTCTTTTAACGATTGATGACATTTATAACCTTGATATCAATCTCGTAATAAATCTTTGCTTGCGTTTCCGAACATGTTTTCAGGTCAAAGTATAATATCATTAATATAATATTAGTATACGAATATAATCAACATTTATTTCGTTTTAAAAATAAGCATCTAAATTTTATTTTTAATGCTCATTTGTTTTAGTTTTGAGGCCCAACATAAAACTATCAAAGTTAATTTATATAAATCAAACATTTTTTTGCGTAGCTCAGAACAGATTAAAATATCGATCGATTTAATTTATTTTATGTCTCAGAGAAAGAGAATCAATCACTAAAAAAGATGACCGTTTAGATCTTTTTGCCTACTGATTTTGTAAATTTAAAAAGATCATTTAAATATATGCCATTAATAAATATTTGGTTCAATTGTCGCAGAGTAATTCGCTATAGCTTTCTTAGATCTGATACAACCGTGAGTAAACAGCTAGTGAACCGATCTTCAAAGTTATTTGTACAATTAAATATTAGGGGTTAAAGTATGAAATTGCCGTTTTATTGCAATAGGTTCTTTGAATTTTCATAGAATCTTCATGGTTTGAGGTTTTCGAATGAAACTTTTTTCAAATGGTTT
>NW_020653200.1:16338136-16350398 GCF_003589595.1 Hyposmocoma kahamanoa | reverse complement strand
TAGATTTTCAGTACAAATCGGCAATTTCATACTTTAACCCCTATTACCATATTATCGAACAAACTATCTCAACCTTACAGTAGTTGCAGATGTAGTATGGAGCGTCGTCCATACACGAGACTTAGTCCCTAGTAACTACCACTTTTTCCGCATGTCAGATAATTCTCTTCAAGGAAAACTGTTTAGATCACGTGAAGCTCTCGATAACGAGTTCTTACTATTTGTGGATTTCCATTATCCATTATCCCACCGTAAAGCCGAACTGACTTTTTTAAATAAATGTGATGTAATAAATTGATTTTGTGTGGACTCTCTTATACAGAATAGCAATTGCCTACTTAACCTCTGTTATGATTATCATAAATGCTCACACTGCAACCACGTCAATCCAGTAATTGTGGCAAATACCGGTATTTTAATTAGCTAGCGTAATCTCACCTTATGGTATAAAGAACCTCACTACCATCAAACCTCATTAAACCCACTTCTGCCTTCAATTCTCGAAAACTATTCGTCTTCTCCCAATGTATCCATTCCCGCTTCTTTTAATCGGTCAATTATAATTGGGTTTTGACGTATAAATCCTGTCATCATTTTTATTACTAGAAAATTACAAATCAGTTCAAACAATAATCAATTAAGGACAATCTGCGTGTCGGTTAAATAAAATTACTTTTGTTAAATGGAACACTTACCGTCTAATGTCTACGACATTATTTAATTATGATGTAGTTACATTATATTATTTGTTGTCAAACGCCAGGCGACAGTTAATAAATCAATAACAGATAATATGGAAGCTAAAAATAAGTACAAAGAAAGTGTATATTTTATTGAAATAACGTAATAAACAAAAGCTATTTATTCTTGTCGTTATTAGGTACAGCGTTCAGGTACAACATCGATACTAAGTTCACTGCTACAAAGGTCACAATCTTCTTGTTCTTGTGTTTAATATTGCATTGCTGCGTACAGGAGGGGCACTACCTTGCTGAACATGCTCAAAATTAAATTAAAAATATAGTGCAGCAGCAGTAGTAGGCAGCATTGTCAATATGACCATAGTCAGTTGGGTGTTTCACGAGTATTTTAAGAATATATGTTACTATTATGTTATAATACGTGCATTCGCTAGTTAGTGATCGATCCTCGATTGTTTCCATACAGAATAGTATGAATTGCGCCAACTTAAGACAGTTTTCGTAGCAGTAGAGCTCCTTGTGAATGTCCAGGGAAGTACTGCCACCTTACTTAATTCTGTCACCATGCAGTAATGTGACTATTACTGCCTTCCGGTTTTGAAGGGTAAGGGAGCTGGTGAAATTTCCCGCACATGGGACTTGTCAAAGTCTTAGGGTGACGGGCGCAGTGGCGGTACCCCTAAGATCTTTGCGATTTGAAACTCTGACTGGCACTGCAACTGTTATGGGTAGCCGTGTTCGCTTACTACGAGATGCACAAATTATTCGTCCCGTTACTTGGTATTATTATATATACAGAAAAAACACGTTCCGCTCACCGCCCTTTGGTTTTCGACTGTACAATAATTGTTTGTTTTCGAGGTCATTTGGCATAAATATGTTTATTTATTTTTGAACTATGGGTATTTTTGTATTACCAGTCTGGCTCAGAAGGAGAGTAATAATAATAATTATAATAAATTGTTTATTTCAGTCCGTAGATCATATAGTAAGAAAATACAAATGAATACATTTCAAAGTTTTATAAATCTTCCAATAACTTAAAAAAAAATTAAAACTATCCCTAAAAACATAAGTCAAATTAACAAATAATAATAATAAGATAAAATAAAAATAAGTTTAATTCAGTCAAGCTCAATTTCAAGCCAGCGGTGGTACGGTCAAGAGCACATATAGCTTGACATTTTGTTGATGGATTTAAATCTTAAGTGTCAAGCTTGGCGTGCTCTTGACCCTGTACATCGTGGTGGTAATATTTTCGTGTGCATATATTATATATACTATGTACGTATGTAGTTAGTTTTTTCCCTCGTTCGTTGCCTAAGTGGAGGACTAAGTGGATTTTGATGTGTGAGTTAGATTCGTCTTGATCATACAAAGACAACAATGTCTTGTTCAATAAAAGGAGACCTGGCCGCCATCTTATTATTAAGATGGCAACCTCCTTTTATTGAACCTGGAACGTTTTAATTATCTATTTAATTAAACGTTTTAAAGAGATGGTACCTAACTTACACGCCCACACCCGCACTTATTGAACTCTGATCAAAATTCTGTAATTAATTCATTACACAGCTATTATACGTTGAGCTTGTTTAACCATAAGTTCAAACTAATATTACAAATGCGAAAGTAACTCTGTGTTCGTGTCTAAAGAGCTGAACCAATATTGATGAATTTTAGTATAGAGATAGATGGGATCTTAAAGGCGGTGAAATAGAGGATGAAAGTTTATATGGAGGACTATTAAAACTATGAAAATTATAGCTACTGGAAGTACTTATTTTAAGAATGTCGCGGCCACCAGCTTGTGACCTATACAGGTAATTTTTGTTAGTCCTAAGATACAATTCGAAATTTAAACTTAAGTATGTTTGGTTATACTAAAATTAATCTAGAATGCTTCCTGTGACAGTTCATAAAAATCTACAAAATATAACTTTGTAACGATGCATGTGCACTAATTTACGTATTTTATGAACTATTTTGTTAAGACTCGTTTTTAAATGAATGTATCAAATTGAAGTGAAAAGAACACCAGATTAATGTTTATTTGTGAGAAAATAGTGGAGAAACATTTTTTTTTCATTTTTAATTTTAGTGACAACGTGCAAATTATTAAATTACACTGCGTTTACTAGAAATGAGGTGTGTCGATAAAAAATTCGATAATTACATATGTAGTACGTATATTCATTATTAAAGCTTGAATTTTATGCAATGAATAGGCACGTCATTTTTATTACTTTTTGAAATATGTTATATGTTTTTAATCTACATTGTATCTGAAATTTACTAAAATATCAATTGAAATTGCATTTGAATTATAGTTGTGTGTTTTATGCCTTTAATAAACCTAATACAAAACATTTCACACGTCTTAATAACCCAGAAAAATAATACTATATAAGAAAGAACCTTTGCTTCAAAATCAAATACATTAAAAATCTATCGACTCTACCTCATCCCTACGACAAACGTCAAATGAAACCATCAAAGGTTGAGTTTAATTAGTTACTGTAATAATAATTGTTTTAGGTTTTATTATACTAGGTATCGAAAAATTTACCATTGGTTAATTTATTTTGTAGGAACCGGAAGCTTATTTGTCATTTTCTTTTTTTGCAGTTAAGTAGGTATTTAGTTTTTGTTAGTAATTTACTTTCAATTATTTTTATTTTCATAATATACAGGTAAGGTAAAAAAGACAATTAGAGCTTGAATACTAGAAAGCAAAACTAGGATTTTGTAACTTGTATTTTGGTTTACTAAATTTGTTTCATTTTCCAGTATTATCAACAACGACATCAATGATAACTTCTTTGTTTCTCCTGAATTATTATTAATATATATTAATATTACATATTGTTTAAGCTGATACTATAAAATGGCATAATTGAAAAATAATTGATAATTGTGTAGTGTAGTTCCGTTACACACTCTAATGCCCAAGGTAACGTAAAAGCATGAACAATATTGCAACTTAATCGTAAATATCATCAAATGGTAATCAACTCGTGATAGAAAACAAACTGTTATAGATATTAACTAAAATAACGGATAGTCACATATTTAAGTCGAATTTTGGCTTATTATTTTAGGTATTACATTAGGAAATTAGTATGTTTGAACCTGATCTCCATCCTGAATCTGAACCTAATATCCAAATTGATATCACGAGTAATTATCTATGTCCGTACCCAATTTTCTATGACCATTTAGTGAAGTAAGTTCACTTCGCTTTGTTAATTCCTGTCCGCGTGTACAGGATCGCACTATGTTAGAGTTAGAACTTCCACAAAATGAAGTACACCTATAGCGCTCTATTTCAATTGTGTTTATAACGCGGTAACGTTAGAGCGAGTTTATAAATTCTGTGAAAGAAGGATGTATATCTAAAGCCACATCTACGCAGTCTAAATTGTGAGCAAAACCTAAAAATAAATACGAGCAAGTACCTTTATTTCCAATTGCGGCGGTAGACGCAGCAGCTAAAAAGTCACGTCTCCTGCCGCCAGTGGCAAACGCAACACAATTTGGTTACGTTTGCCCGGGGGGTTGGGGTTGGAAGGCATAATCAAATTAGTTTTGATGCTGCCCCCACGTGTGGTGGGTGTGCTACCCGCGTAATTGTGTCACATACATAATAATTATTTGCTATCACAATTCAGAAGTTGAAATAAAGCAACGGATTTAAATATTTTTTATTAAACTGTCGCATAGTGATCAAAATGTCTGTCATAGAATTATATTTATTTGGCTTAAAAACTTAGAAAAATTGCAGTATTTTACACACACACACACACGTACTTACACAATGTTTATATTATTAATTATGCTGTATGTATGATTGCCTAATTATGAACCTAATTTATGAACACTTACTCATTAACTCTTAAAAAATATTTTTTTGGGTACAATACTTAAAATCGCTGCTTTTAAAAAATAATGCCGCAATCCAAAAGAGTTCTTGTTCTATTTTTTTGTGGCAGGCAAAATTTTCACTGGTCAAAATAATCATGTGAACATTGAGTATAGCAGCTTTTTAAACCATATTTGTGACGCATTAGGTGGTTTTGGACAGGAGTAGGGCGCTATTCTAGAAAACCATCGTAACTATTTCGATAATATTTGTCATTTGGTGGTATTTAAAACAGGATTTCTTTTAATATATTTTATTGGCTTATTGTATTTATGATACATCGTAATCTAATTCATCGTCATCATCATTTGTAACTATTTAGATCAAAATGTAGCATTTTAGCACAAACTGTAATCATACATCAAATTTTGTTAGTTCTTACAGTATTTCCTTATTTTTCTCATAGTATTTGTTTTTCTTACAATATATGTTTTATATAAATGTGTATTAAATGAATATTGTGTGCTCTATGTGCTTTTTGTTATACTTTGTGAAGTGTATGTAAATGTTTGTTTCTGTTTGCATTTGTGCTGAATAAACGCGTTATCTATCCATCTATTTATTTACAATTCAATAATAACACTAATTAACCATTTAAAGTGGTCCTATGCTGGGTTCCAGGTCACTCTGCCATGGAAGGTAATGAGGAAGCGAACGAACTGGTGCAGGCTGGTACTAGGGAAACCTTTATTGATCCCAAACCCTTTACAAGGGACAGCACACGCCCACAGCTTGGCAAAACTCACTCTACTGAATCAGAGCACACATGTCTCCCAGTACGTCTGGCATCAGAACAAGGGTCTTGAGCATTCGAAAGCCCGGATAACTGCTTATAGTGCTCATCACAGAAGTGGCATCAGAATGCTGACGCTTATTATGGTTATGTGGTTTGAACAAGCACATGTCAAATCTGGGGCAGAGAGATAGTAGAGAGTATATGAGAAAGGTTTTGCCACGGGACCGATGAAAATCTACTCGAATGAGCTGGAAATGTTGTTGCTTGATGGGAGAACGAAGCTTCATACTTAGAACGCACGGGCCACAACCAGATACCATCAAAACTGTCGAAGCCAGGAAGACCCTAAAGTTCAGAAGATAGTAATAATAATAATAATACACAACAGTTACAGCAATAATGATAACTTTTTATAACAAAATCCCAACGACATCAAAAGTTTTTGGAATTACAGTATTTGCCAAGTTTTATTGGAATCGCTTAGTGAGTGATAACCAATAAATCGGATTGATCCCCTAATTTGCGCTTAGAGGTGAAAAACTTCGTCAAATTTAAATGGGACCGCTACATACCTGCTCCCTTTCCTACAAAAAAAATAATTAACGAGATCGGTTCACCAATGTCGGATTCATCGCGTAACATTAATAATTATTCATCGGATTAATCTCCTCCTTCCTAGAAGTCGGTTAAAAACGAATCGGGCTTGAATTGGAACTCGTATGACATAAGTAATTTTATTTTATATTTATGTAGGAAATGAAACTATTTTTCCGGATTTAAATCGCGTATATTTGTTTTTTCAAACAAAACGGCCTTTCGGGTTGTCAGAACAATCAGTCAACAGTGACCATGAGACCTGCAAAGGGCCCGAAATGTCGGTTTGTTTGAAAAAACAAATATACGCGATTTAAATCCGAAAAAATAGTTTCATTTCCTATGTGTAACAATCGCGAAAACCTAAGAACTCGATTTATATTTATGTCTAAACAATGCTCTCTAGGAAATAAAATGAAAATGAGCTAAGTATGCCATAATAACCAATCATATTAACAAAAATGGAGAGACTTTTAAGATAAAAAATTTCAGGTTCCTCAAGATCAAGGCGACTTTGCACAAATACTTCTAAATAAATGCTGAAATTTGTATGTGAGAATTTTTATTGAGTTGATCTTATGGATAATTTCAAAGTTTTTTTCACACACCCCACGAGATCTGAAAATTACCTATTTCTCTATTTGTATCTAGCTCACCAGTTCAGTCCTATTCTCGCATAAAATTTCAAGTTCCTTCATCAAATTTATATATATCTGCATGTGGCAGATGTACGGAACGATACGAGAGTTATGTAAGTTTAAATTTTTACCGCTTTTGATTACTCTACTTGCGCTGCGAACTTGGTTTTGGTACTATTAAATACATAATACAATAACGAAATTGTGAAATTACTTGCAAATACGTCGGGATATTTTATTAATAACTCATGATTAATTCAACTACGTACGAATGTACAATGTCTATTATAACGTAGGTTGCGTACTTTTCATATGAATTTGCATAACATACCCATATATATAATCCAGAAATCATTCAAAGTTATATATAGACTTTGATCTTTTCATTGACCTTTTCAAATGGCAAATAAAATTATAAAGCATTTTTTATTAATATTGTTTTATCACACGTCTATACGCGTACATAATTACTATAATACAATTTTGAAAAAATAACACGTACATAATAAATAAATAACGTACGTACGTACAGTACTAATGCTTGTAAAAAGTAATGCCTCCAACGGTTCCGGTTTTTACGTGCATGTTTTTTGTAAAATAGACGAATGCTTGGCTGTATTTCATTCATCTGGTGCTTATAAAGTTAAGTATTTGTTTTTAAATGTACAACAAAACTTTGCATTGAATGAATTACTTACATAAACTAATAGTAAGTGAACGTAGGCTTCAGTTCCGTTGTGTAATATTGTATGCACAGTTATAATGTTTAAGTTATCGACTATGTAAGTGAATAAAGGGGCCCACTATGTGTACCTACTTTAGAGGACGTTGTGCAAACATTAGGGAGCACATATAACTATTAAAATATATTAAGACTGGTTTCAAAATATGCTTCAGCATAACAAATTAAAAAAATCAGTCAACGAATATGCCATGATAGAGTAGCAGTAGAACTCCTGTGAAAGAGTTCGTCCAGGGTAGTACTGCCACTTTATCTATTTCTTTCGCCAAGTTGTAATATCAGCATTACTGTGTTCCTGTATTGAAAGGTAAGTGGGCTGGTGAAGTTACAGGCAATCGGGACTTGTCAACTTATGTCTTAGGGCAACGGGCGCAGTGACAGTGACCTTCAGATCTTTGCGATTTAAAGTTCTCAGTGGCATTGCAACTGTTATGGTCAGGCGTGTAGCTTACTATCAGACGCACGGCTTGTTCGTCCCATCACTTGATATAATATAATAAAAAAAGATTCCATAGCCGTTATGAAATTCTACTTAGTCTGCTACAACTTTATTTTGTATTTAGAGTTACTTTAACTTATTAATATTGCGTGATATCTTTATTGATTTATATAACACACCACTTTCTAATTACTGCACATGGGACTTGTCAACTTATGTGACGGGCGCAGTGGTCGGGCCTCTCAGATCTTTGCGATTTAAAGCTTTGGGCGGTACTGCACCTCTTATCGACTAACATTGGAAACACAACAAACAGTAACTACATCGAAAACACTAAGAAATATATTTATGTTTCTTCCAGATTTGCTGCAATTGGGGTTCTTAAGTTTACAGCAAATTTAAATTTTGGTTAGTTTTTTTAATTGGAATTTAGGTTGGAAGGTTGAATTTTGAAAAACACCCCAATTAATAGGGAAGGGAAAAATATGCTTTTGCTGGGGTTTCAACCTTCTTTGCTATTCTTTTAACCATATACGTCTTTAGTTTGACAAAAATGGATACACAGATTGACAGACTTCACGATACCAGGAATGTTATTCTTCTCCAGGCAATATTTGGAATATTAAGATAATAAGAATAAAAATTAAATTAACATTCAATCGTCCCACAGAAAATAGAACAATTATTGTGGTGATTTTTTTTCTGATGAAGGAGATTTTATATTGTTGGACGTTCTAATCGTCCTATGGAGTGGATAACTAAGGGTCGGTATTTTAATATTCAGATTAAGAATCGATAATCTAATAAAGTACGTAAAAAAGAGATGAGGCTCTTGCTCAGCATTGGGACATTCAATGAATAGTAAAAGAACCTTACCTAACCAAAAGAACAGGCAGACGTAAGCCACGCGGTGTGTGACGAGGTTCTGCATTGCGCACTACACGTTCGCGTTGTATGAAGACGATTCGCTCGCGCAGGCTTAACATCTGTGCATTCGGCTGCTACTTTATATATGAACTATTATCACTATCTGCGCCACCTGTACGAGCCGGTTGTTCTTATTACTATATCCATTAGATCTATTGTATCCCCAACGCGACAACTGATAAGTAGCAAACGTTCTATCTCTGAGAGCATTGGTGTAGGTAATGTGCGATTCAATGTAAAAAAATTATTGCAAGGTGTGCAATACTTAATATACAGGGACGAGTCACTTTGAGATAGGAGCCCAAGGAGCACACTTTAAACGCCTTAAAACTGTTATATCTATAAACAGTCTTAATACGGTATAGATTTAGATAATAGTTCTCTATAAATGGTTTTAGAAAAAAGAAGTTGTTCTTATAGACTTATTTCACTTAAGTCCAAATTTTAAAACCTCAATACCAAACAAATTAATTAAGTGTAATCTCTCTTAAGATTTACTCTTATAGTCATTATTTTAAGTTCATCTGTAGAACAACTGATTATTTTTAGTAAAATTGTTCTATACATATCCAGTAAACCTATTAATATTCTAAAAACTAGTGTTCTTAAGTTTATTCTAGATATATTTAATTTATAGACATTCTGTAGTGTTTGTACTTATTGACAAACACGTTATAGCGCGTCTTCAGTAGATTTTATTTAAAAACATACTACAATTAGGGTTTTTACTCTATTGGACGTTGTAAGAGTTCATGCAAAATGGATAAAGTAAAGAATATTAAAAGATCTGGTGGAGGTGGTGAACCTTGGATATTAAGTCACATCATTCGATACAATCAGCGTTGCCAATGCCAATTGTTCAAAATCCCCAAAAATCACTATAATAATAATAACGTACACACTCAACATAGCCCCGCACTAGGGAAACCTTGTGTCGCGGGTGCCATGGACACACACGTAGACAACCACAAATCACATCCAAACTCACGAGAGAGAAATAAATGTAGGCCATACAAATATTTCTCCCGACCCGGGAATTGAACCTGGGACCTCTGCATGGCAGTCCGGCATGGTAACCGTTCGGCCACAGAGGCACTGAAAATATTTTCAGTAACTACTACATTGTGTTATCATAGTTATCATTTAAAAGTGTTATTTTATGCACTAGTATATATAGTATTTAATTTATATTTAAATTAATCGTAAATATAATTTACAAAAGCAATTAAAATAATCAAATAACTAACTGTTTCTTTCCGACTCATAGCTTGCGTAAAAGACTGAACGACCTAACACGTCAATTTCAATTGTTTCAAACACAAGCGTTTGAAATATTTAGAACAAAAATTTCATAGAGTCGCTTTGATGCTAATGTTATTATTAAAATATTTTTTAATACATATTAGTAATACTTTCAAATATTGTTGAACTCTTTCTACGGCTTGGGGTTACGAATCAGAAGACCGAAAATACATTTGCCCGAAATAACGTTTGCATGAATTTCCATAATCCCGAAAGTATTTTTTTAGGTTTTTTTTTTAGAATATTACAAAACAAACCTAAGCTAACTTAGTCTTTTCTTTGTAATAAGCATCCAAAACTCCCTAAAGCACAACGGTTTTTATTATGAATCGGTTTTAAGGATTATGAAAGTTTGGCTTTACGTTGAATTTGAATTTAAAAAAATCGAAACATCGGTACATTTCTTATGGCATGGCATAATAAATGTATTTGTTTCAGTTTTCCTCGAGATATATTTACCTATACTTTGCTCACTATGGAGAAATATAATAGCTGAATCGCGACGAGATCATTTTATCCTGAAAATATACAAATTTGTTTGCTCGGCTCATTTCAGACAATCGGATATATACATAACCAGCAAAGGCTAACGAAAATTAAAAACAGCTTTGTCAACATTGCTAGTAAGAACTGGTTTTTGGTGCCTAGGCATTATATCAAATTTTATTAAATTTATATTAAAGCTTTGGTATGTGATTACATCAATGAATGAACTGTGCATAGAAAGGAGAGAATACAGGAATTTATCCAGTAAACATAGCTTGAACTTAAGGAGAAAGTGACAAGTATTAACAGAGAACATCTTACACCGCCAAAATGCATTAAAAAATCAAAAGTTGGATGAATGACAAAATATACCAACTTAAGAAACAAAGAAGGTAATTGAAGCAGACTGACACTACAAATTAAATAGGATTTTTTTTAAAGTTTAAGCAATTTGTAGCTTTCACATGCAAACAATGCATAATAATACAAATAGTACAACCTTGATAGCCTAACGGTTTGCACTATGGGCACTGGATGAGAAGTTCCCGGGTTCGATACCGGTAGGATCAATTTAACAAATTAACTTTTCTAAATGGTTCTGGTGTTGGTATTCTATTGTAAGACAATCACCTGGTCTGAAACTAGGGAACTCTCTGTACATACTCCCCATGAGTATCAGAACAACAGAATCCCAGAGCAGAATCAATTTACAAAAGTGTCCCAAATTGGTTCTACCGGGAATCGAACCTGGGACCAAGAACGATGGAATTTATTTCGGGGCACAACTCAGAACACCCAGGCCAAAACAACTTTCGAAAAGTTCACATTTAGTTTTATAGTTGATTCAGCTGATTTTTTACGGTTTTAAAAAAAATTCTCGAATGACTCGAGAAATCGGGTTCGAGAATTCTCGAAACTCAAGAAAAAAAATCAGACACCCCTAGCTCGTAATGAATGGCATTGTATAAAATTCAACATTTACATATAAATTTTTTTTATAAATAATAAAGGCTACTCCATTATACCTGTGTTCAAGTACTATTCACTAGAAGCTACATATGGTGCATTTTGGTAAGTTTCCAGTAGAAGCTGAATATGGTGTTTTTTGCGCCTTTCAATAGGGAATCGGACAATTTTTCAGAAAGTGTCTAGAATTAACTAAAATATATATGTACAGCCATGAAAAATAATATTTTATTAAAATAAAGCTTAATAGTCTCTAAAATGTGCTAAAACTACGTTAAAATTTAAATAGAAACAAATTGGCGCGCAAACGTAACAAAATGTCAAATTGAACGCGTGACGTCATTTGTAGGTAAACAAGCTACGAAATCAAAGGCAAGGTGTTATTTTAAAGTTTTTGTGAAGTTTGAAGTCGTTATGGAAAGAAAAACATATCGTTGGTGTGTAGTACCTCAATGTAGGAATACTTCTATAATTACCCCAAATAAACTATTTATTGATGTACCTCGAAAATCCGACATACGAAAAAAATGGTTGGTCCTAGCACGACGAAATGTCTGTAAATTCAGCGATATACGTTTGTGATGATCACTTCGACGTAAGTACACTTTATGCAGTGAGTGATACATAGATCGAAGCATGTGTTAATAATTATATAGTAAATGTTGTGTTATATTCACTAGTGCCTTTAATTATGTAATGTAATAATTATGTATTCGAATTTTAGCTGCCGAATGATATGGAAAATTACATGCGATGGAAGGACTGTATTACTATCGATTTGAGGGCTGGGGGGGGGGGGGGGAAGGGGG
>NW_020653200.1:16308981-16338036 GCF_003589595.1 Hyposmocoma kahamanoa | reverse complement strand
GGGGACCTTTCGTGCAAAGTTTCAAAGTTAGGACGTTAATAGTTTTCGATATATCAATTTTTGAAAATTCGAAAAAAATAACCTCAAAAAATCATGTTTTCGCACCAAAGAGTAAACCCCTCCCTCCGAACCCCTGGCGGGAAAAATCTACCCCCAGACCCTCCCCCCTGTCTCCACTTCCTGTGTTATATGAGAAACTAAATTTCCCACCTCTCAAATCGTGCGATGGTAATGTACAGTCCTTCCATCGCATGTAATTTTCCATATCATTCGGCAGCTAAAATTCGAATACATAATTATTACATTACGTAATTAAAGGCACTAGTGAATATAACACAACATTTACTATATAATTATTAACACATGCTTCGATCTATGTATCACTCACTGCATAAAGTGTACTTACGTCGAAGTGATCATCACAAAAGTATATCGCTGAATTTACAGACATTTCGTCGTGCTAGGACCAACCATTTTTTTCGTATGTCGGATTTTCGAGGTACATCAATAAATAGTTTATTTGGGGTAGTTATAGAAGTATTCCTACATTGAGGTACTACACACCAACGATATGTTTTCCGTTCCATAACGACTTCAAACTTCACAAAAACTTTAAAATAACACCTTGCCCTTGATTTCGTAGCTTGTTTACCTACAAATGACGTCACGCGTTTAATTTGACATTTCGTTACGTTTGCGCGCCAATTTGTTTCTATTTAAATTTTAACGTAGTTTTAGCACATTTTAGAGACTATTAAGCTTTATTTTAATAAAATATTATTTTTCATGGCTGTACATATCTATTTTAGTTAATTCTAGACACTTTCTGAAAAATTGTCCGATTCCCTATTGTTGCAAGCAAAATTAGACAGTACTGCGATGACATTACAATTTAAATTCAGAGTTTTAGCTTTTTCATATTCCTTTACATGTCACTACGTTTAAATAGGTAGACTTAGGACGTTTGATGGGAATTCCCTACAAATTGGCAACGCTGGATACAATAGACGTAATTCGCGCTCGGGCCGGTCATGGCCGGCATTTGTTTGTTGACAAATAAATAAACATTGTGAAGTAATTCCGTGTTGTGAAATGATAAAAACAATTGAAATGAGCGCGTAAACTACTGTACTTCAATGTTGTGAATGTGTATTGTGCCGTCTATCAATAGAATACAGTGAAATCATTGTGTGAAATGTCGTTGACGTAAAGAAATAACCTCAAATTTATAATGAAAATTTTATTTCTTCCAACATAAGTTAGGTATGTCATTAAAATATTCCTTATATTTATATGATAGGGAATTTATCCACCTTTTTAGTCATATATAACACATTCCATATAATTGTAAAGAATAACGTTTTTTTGCGACAAATTGGATTTTTTCAATTGTTTTTGGACCTAGTGTTTTGAAAAGTTTTTTATTGCATAATGCGCTTAATATTTATAAAGGTTTTTTAATACTGTCAAAAGAAAAAATCGCTTAGAAACATCGCGTTTTGTAGACAATCATAAAAACTTCATAGGAGTGTAAGTTCTTCTACAACGTCAAGTAAACTAAAGCAAGCAAAAATAATCTTTTTGTATTCTAAAGTCTTTCTATAGATAAAGCTATAGACAAAATGTCCCAACTGTGTTTTGAAAAAAGCTTTAAATTCTTATCGCCATTTTTATTTTTAAAGAATGACTATGAAGTAGTCGAGAAAAATTTCTTTTCTTTTTAAAAAGTAAATCTAAGTTGAAAAAGCCTAGATCTTCTTGGAAATGGTTTGTTTTGTGAGTTATTTTGTATATTTAAGCTTTCTATAAATATTTAAAACCGAAAATCGATAACTGTATTTTAATTAAGTTTATATTTTATACTTAAATATTTAAAATTTAGCGAGCGCATTACTTTTATGACGGGTTTTACATCACTTTTCACAATGTATTTAAAGTCGCACGTCAATTTGCGCTTTCCAACCGATTAAACATTGCGCGAAAAAGTCAGAAATATCTAATCTAATATCTAATTTCGCCATGTTGCAATTGATATAGTTTATATTTTGTAAGCCATTAAACATGAAGTCTATTAGTTTTAAGAGAATTGCGTCCTATGTTTGTAACGCTTTAGTATTTTGGTTTTAAAATAGCTTTACTAAGAAAACTATCATAGACTATAAATTATCTAAAAACTATCTACAAGACTAAATACAAACTGTCTACATTCTACAAATGGTCTTGTAGCATTCTAGAAGGGTTACTTCAGAAAAAAGATAAGAATGACTCTTAACACTACCTACAGATAGTTTCTCAAAGCACTCTTGTGATCTATTAATAAAGTTGTGCTCACTTTTACTTTAAATTATCTAGAAACCTTCTTTGAGATATCTTGAGGGAATTTGAACTCTTAAAATATTAAATCGAATTAAAATCTATTAGATGTCTTATAGTATACATATATTTAGATATGAGTGTGCTGCTTGGGAGGTGAAACATTCAAAAGAAGGCTATAGGCACAATACAAAATCGATAAAATTATAGGGAAAGTATGGGAATAAACTGTGCTAAAAAATTTGAAACAGTGGCATCAAATTAGAAATATACATTTCATATTTAAAGAAAAATTAAGTAATCAATTCAGAACATAATTAATAACATAATTATTATAATCCATATTAAAAAAACGGTTTAATTCCATTATTAATTCAATGCAGAATAAATAATTCACAATTAAACTATGTAAGTCGATAAATGGAGTGGATGTATAAGGTTTAATGAAAGGGAGCCATAGTTATGTTTTGTTAGATTGGAAGATTTATACATAATTGGGAAGCAAATTTTAGCAATTATCACGTTCAAAGGGTCTCCACCATTGTTATTCGTACGCTGCCGTCTTAATCGCCGCGGAAAAGCAGAAGAGGACAGCTTGAGTTCCTAGTGAGTGCGCACTGTTATATGGTTATGACACAACTTACGTATATATCGGATGACGGAATAAGAATCAGCTTGAAATGATACATACTCCCGGTGTGATACCGATGTTCATGATACTATAAATTAGTTAAAAATCGTGTCCTTTTATAAAAATCGTTTGTAAATCGGGAATAGCATTAAAGTTGTGGCGTTCATTTAGGCTGAATATGCATATAAAAATAATGACTTTGAAATTCCTGCATTTATTTTAAAGTTTTGGTAAGTTCAGGGTAAATACAGTCGAAACATTTAAAACTTTACATTATAATTATAAACGAGTGTGAGGTAGACGCGTAGAAATTCATTGCACAATATTTAAACTTTTGCTTTTTAGAAATAAAATAAACTCTTACTGTAGTAAAATAAGCTCATAATCCCCATGGCGTAGTATTACGAAACCCGTGCGAGAATATTTCACCGAAATATCTATAATAACAATCATTTTGAATCATTTTGTAAATGATTTTTCCGTAGATTTATGTAGCAAAAAAATCAAATTTTGTTGTACTTTGAGATTTTTTTAACGGGCGAAGTTTAATCAATCGTGTTTCGGGCCCCAGTTACCTACCCATTGTTTTAATTAAAATAAATACGAAAACTAAAAAGACAAGTCAAAACGTCTATTTTATTTTGGGTCTCACTTCACCTTTACTGGATCAAATGCAAAATTGTGTCACGAGATTGATTGGGCGATTTGTGACAAGCACATCGCCATCCCCGGAGAACAAAAAGATAACTGCCATTATCACAGTTTTAGTGTTATATCATATTTAAGATCTTTATGTACCAGTATATTTTTTCAATATTTTTCGTTATTTTTAAGCATTTACTTACGGAATAACAAAATAATACAATATTTCAAATTTTCTACCCATGACCAAGTGTACAAGAATAAGGTTATATGATAATATCAAACTAAATGAGTTACGTTTCTTAATATGAAAAATGACAATAGAATTAGATTCTCGTAAAAATAATTACGCGAAATAACGATACACGCAGTTATCATATTTTATTCCCGTTTCAAACTGTTCTGGCTGTTCGTATAATAAATCAAAGTAAAGCAAAAGTTGATTATCATATCATGGTTTCATTGTACCAGCAGAATAAAAGACCTTTCCAAAAAATATCTTACAATGTTTACGAGAATAATATGTAATAGTTCTCTTCGCCACTTGTACTATTGCAACCCGTAGAATAAAATGATAAGTCAACGGTGCAATACTTGTTTTCGGCTCAGACACAACGAGAATAAAATGATAATCCACAATATAAATCCAACATGATGATTAATTTTGACAAATTATTTATTATTGAAATATCTCCATTTTGACTTAACTTACGCGTGTTTCATTTACAATATAGAATGCACAAAAAATTTCTTTCTATAATACGTTGCAGTATTTAAGAACTTGTCAATGAAAACATGTTTTTTATTTTTCCTGAAATATTACTTTGTTGCGATTATCATTTTGTTCTCCTGGGATAGCGACACGATAGTGTCCACGACATGGCGAATGTATTATGTTTACTGCTTTTTTATTTACAGCTTTAATTTAGTTATTTATGTTAAGAAAAGTGTTAATTTTTTTATGAAAAATAGTGACAGACATAACTAACACGAGGAATAAAAATTAACTAGCTGTTCTTGACAGTCGTCTTGACAAAGTCTCAAATTTCTTTCCATAATACGTTGCAGTATTTAAGAACTTGTCAATGAAAACATGTTTTTTATTTTTCTTGAAATATTACTTTGTTGCGATTATCATTTTGTTCTCCTGGGATAGCGACATGTGTCCACGACATGGCGAATGTATTATGTTTACTGCTTTTTTATTTACAGCTTTAATTTAGTTATTTATGTTAAGAAAAGTGTTAATTTTTTTTATGAAAAATAGTGACAGATATAACTAACACGAGGAATAAAAATTAACTAGCTGTTCTTGACAGTCGTCTTGACAAAGTCTCAAATTAGTTTAAGGGGCAATGTACACGCTTCTGTAATAAAATTCCAATTGATGTTCAACATTTGCTATTTACGAGGGTTAAAAGTGTAGTGATACAAAAACTTTATACTAAGGGTTATTTGTACAGCTGTTGCGTACTTGGATGGCAAAAATCTATGTTAGTGACCTGTTTACCTCTTGCTCTAAAATGTCTCGATCTAAGATGTTTGAATTAAATATTGTAATGATAAATGTATACAAAATTTACAAAGACCAACTCCTAGCTAAGCTAACTCTTGCTCTTTCGTGAAGAATCAAAGGGGAATCTGCCCTACGAATGAGCAGTAGAGTTTAAACAGTATGACGATTTCAAGTGTAATTTGCTTACCTATGAAATAAAGATTGACTTGACTTGACTTGACTAGAAGCTAAATACTGGTATGTAAAAGATAGTACATGTCCGATAATATTTGGAAGTCTTTATTTAGCTCAAAATGCCTATCACAACTAAAAAGGCGCACGTTTGGGTTAATATCTTCGGAAATATAGTATTGAAGCAATGTATTTGAAATGTAGGTACGGGTTGGACTTTCGAATGAATTTTGTAAAAATTACAGCGAATGTAAAATTCTAACGTTGTCAAAGCAAAGTAGCCATATAATTTAATTAGTGTACAATCTACATGTGAGGAAATACGAACCAAAATCTATATATTTTAAACAAAACTCTTTCAATCGTCGCATTTACCAAGATTTCAGAATACTTCAGCTGAACTTTTAACGAACGAGATCGAGAAGCTCTCGCTTGTGAAAAATCGATCGATTGCAAGAGTGTGATAGTTGTAATTGATTTAGAAAGAGTCCTCCAATATCAAATAAAAGGTGCCAAAGGAGTTACAAGTGTTCCAGTCGCATATATTTTAAAACGATATATGTGTGAGTCTTCGAAGTCTTTATTTCAAAGTCATTTTACTATGTATATAACTTCACATGTCAGTATCACAAGGAGGTAGATAAATCGGCAAAGTGAATTACGAAGCGTTGTATTATTTTGAATATTTGAAAGTCGCAAACAAGTAGTTGGAAGAAACTTTTAATAAAAGATATCGTAATTTGGTACCAAATGTTGCAACCTAACATCATTTGGATTCTTTGGTTTGACGGTGCCGATGCGTGTAGAACAAAGTTTTCGATCGATCCGGATACTTCCTCATAAGTAGCTTATTATATTTAAGAGGATTGTGAAGCCACCAAGAAAAATGGTTTTGTATTTAAAAGAAAAAGTGGAAGTGTAGAATAGAGTTTGTTTCATCTGATTGTCACTTGTTTTTACATTGTGGCGTCATTATATATTAATAGAAATAGAAATTGGTTGTCTACATCACCATGGATTTAAGTCGTGAAAATTTACGTAGTATGATTTTTTACGATTTTAAGTGTAATTTAACAGCTCAGCGGAGCTTTGTCGGCTTCAAACTGTTTTTGGCGATGAAGCACCACGTAAGACGACTATTTATAGCTGGTTTGCAGATTCAAACGCAGTCGTTTGAATATCAGTGATGAATTTCTTAATGGTCGCCCGTCCACTGCTGAGAACAACAAAAACATCGATGCTGTGCACCGTATGATCAAAACAGACAGGCATAGCCTTTAGGCATAGGCATGAGTTAAATACAATCAATACTACACAAACATTTGGGTGTAAAAAAGCTGTGCTCTCGGTGGATTCTACACAATTTGACTGAGGCTCAAAAAACGGATCACGTCACTTGCTGCAGTGCCATGCTTACCAAATTCAAAGCAGGAGCGTCAAATTTGGTGTGGGACGTAGTAACAGGTGACGAAACATGGATTTCGTCTTTCGAGATGAGTCGAAACCAACCAAAGTGACGCGCGTGCAAAGTGCCTCTAAGCGGATGATTGCTTCTTTTTTTAATGAAACTGGACACGTGGCTGCTGTTGCTTTGGAGAATCGTTTTACCGTGAATAGTGATTGGTACACGACTATTTGTTTGCCGGAAGTTATTGACAAATTCCGTAAAAATAATCGTAAAGGCCGTATCATCTTGCACCACGATGATGCCAGTTCTCAAACGGCCAAACAGACAAATGAATTTTTGAAGGTGAACAACGTTGACCTTGTGAGCCAACCCGCGTACATTCCCGACCTGACACCTTGTTACTTTTATTTATTTCCAGAAATTAAGAACCAGTTACGCGATCAACGATTTTCATCACCTGAAGAGGCTGTCGAAGAGAATGAAAAATATGTTTCCGAGATTGTCACGGAGGAGTGGCATAAATGTTTTCAAAATTGGTTCATTCGTAAGAAAAAGTGCATTAACGCTAATGGAGAATATTTAGAGAAATAATAAATTCGTTTCTGACCATTTATAGTATTTTTTTCTTATTCATTCCGGACACTTATAGTGCGCCACACGTATGATGGATTATACATTTTAACTTTTGCATGTTTATAATAGATTATTAGTAATTACTCGAAACCATTTATGTTTAATAAATACGAGAGCTACTTATGTTAGATTTTTCTCTTTTTTAGCTCTTGAAACTATGAGAAGATGTTTATTTCAACCTAATGCCTGAAGAATTTTATTTAACTTTGATTATAAAGCTAAGTTCAGTTGACAAAAATTTAACGCGTGATTTCAAATCGCGCGTTTGGATATTCATACAATTTAGATACACGTTCATTTTATGTACGCACACGTAACGTGTTAATACTCACGGTGTGTCTATACACAGTATCGCGCGTTATCGTACACTGCAAGTACTCGCGCGCAACGCGCGTTGCTTCTCGTCATTTGAGCGTTCCTCAGGTGCGCGACCATTTGAACCTAGCCTAAAATAGCTTTATAAATCAAAATGCATTAAACTTAAAACTTACTAATTGCGAATGTAATGTTCACATAGTTTGGTGTAGAGAATGTGTTATCAGTTTAAACGTGCGTGATACGTTTAAAATTTGTTCAGGCTTGATAAGATGAAGTTTATTTGATGATGATGTTTATTAAATGAAATATGTGAATTAGAATTCTAGTGCTTTTACATAATATTTTTAAATTTATATTTAAAAATATAATCATATTTCATCAGTCTTCCTAATAAACAAGAATTGAACAGGGGCCTGACTCTTAAGACGGGGAACAATGTCGAGCGGTTGGTAATTTTATAGTCGAAAGGGAGCAAAATATTTTCAAATAAAATAAAGGAAAAATATTTAATTTTTTAACCGACTTCCAATAAAAGGAGGAGGTTATACAGCCGTATGTATGTTTCCAAATATCTTCGTCAATTATGGACCGATTTAGAATTATTTTTTTTGTTTGAAAGAATGCACTCTCGTGGTGGTCTCATTATTACCAAGTCAGAATCTGATGAGGGAATCCCATGAAAATCGAAAAAAGCCGATAAGCAAACCTTTGTGGTCGGTTGTTTTTTCCAATGAAAAAGTTCCAATTATTATTATTACTTCTTAGTGGTCGAAGCTCCTGCAAAACCATTCTTTGCTTTGTTTGTGAATTGGCAGTTGTAACACTGACAAAATTACGTATCTACGTATCATGCATTTCATGCCACCAGGCGACCCACCCCCGTGCCACTCATTGCAAAGTGTACGTTGTACAGTTTGCATAAGTAGTATTCCCACGCCCAGGGATAAAGCGTTGTCGAGATAACAAATATTTTTCAATCTATTGCGCTCCAGGGCGGCGCTTCACAATCCTTTTAATGAGAATTGTCTCTTTATTTAAGAGTCAAAAAGATTCAGTGAAATATAAATGAGAATCAGTCTGTACCTGTTTGGTCTCAGGTGTTAAGCAACACGCCTAAAAGCGCGCACCGCAGCTGGTACCGTTTGGAATGTTCTGTGGATTGAATGTAGCCAGGAGAGTAGTAGCCGTCGCAGCATCCGCAGCCTCCACACATCTTGCTTAGCGAGTTTAAGGTTCAAAATTCTAAAGGGTAAAGAAATAGTGGCGATAAATCCAGTTTTATAAATTTTATATTCCCGTTTTATTAATATTTCTGATCTTTAAAATGTTTTATTGCACAAGAGATTTTTGGTAACTGGTAGGTAAACGGTTTCAGAAAATTAACGAGAAGACGTGTTCGCTGCCGGGATCTGACACGGAGTGACGATGGAACGAAACAAAATCAGAATGGCGAGGCAAATGAATTAAATAACGATTCAAAATTTAAAAACGAGAGGCCAGGAACCGGAGAAAAGGTGGGATGAAGATGTAAGGAGGTTATATCGTCACACGCCTGTCCATAACAGTTGCAGTGCGACTCTCAGCTTTAAGTCGCAAAGATCTATGGGGCATTGCCACTGCGCATGTCAACCTGAGACATAAGTTGAGAAGTCATAAAATGAAAGTGTAATTTCAGCAACACCCTTACCCTTCAAAACCGGAACGCAGTAGTGCCGACATAAATCTGCGTTCGTCCTCGGATGTAAGTTTTATTGCTCGTATAGAATTATGTGCATTTTTAGATATGCTTCAACAATTATATTATATTAAATTTGTAATAACTTTATGTTTTTTTAATATACTAACTGCAAACAATTGTTACATAATAGGTATCCGTACAAATACAGTGGAGTAAGTGCTGAAAAGGTACGTACAGTAATATCCGTAAGTGTACGACCAACTAGGTATGAACAAAACTTACAAGTAGTTAGAGATGTAATGACGATGGTGAGTGATTATCTAGGTCGTTATCCAACAAGTAATGTCTTTCGCCGAAATAAGTTTCGTTTAGTTCTGCCCTTAATTAGCCCCGGCTCGAATTTATAAAGGTGCAAGTAAAGGGAAGTATGTAAACTTCGTACGAAAATCCCATAATACCGTTAATTATAACAAACAACTTATGTGATAAACAATTTTAAGTTGTAGAAAAAAATAATATTCCATTATGCGCTCATTTTGTTTAGGGAAGTGTTTTTTGAGAACAAGAAAATTGTTTTTGTTAATAATATTCTTTGATGTCATAAGCACCACAATTACCGGCTAAATGTACAATGTTTTATATAATCTCCGTATCTTTATGGTCTTTAGATTGTGAGTTTAGAACGGATCCCTAAAAAGCCAGTCATAACATGGTGATTCTTATTCATAGGTATATAACTAGTTTGCTATATATTTACTTAGGTAATTTCTAAGGAACTTTAATTGAAGTTTGAATGAACTTAGATTCAAATACTTTTAGAGGTGGGGCCGATGACATACCCCACTTCTTCCTTTATCTGAATTAGACTCCTTTTTGACCTGCAAGTTTTTGGTGGGTTCTATTAATCGTATTCTGTTTTTGGATAACTTTGTCAAGTTGGGACGGCATAAGAGGTTAAAGTTTATATCATGACAATTTAAATTGTAAAACTAATACTGACTTTGTTATGGAGACAAAACGGTCTTGACTGTGCCATAATTTCATTGGATGAAAGAGCGAGATGACAGCTCTTAACCCGTATAATAAACAGGCTAAGTAGCATACGGAACTTTTGTTCGGGACGCTACTGGAGACTTCCGCAAGGAGAGCGTACTTTACAAAGAATCGACGCGAATACAAGCTAAAATGGGAATTCTTTTTGCCAGCCGGTGACTCCGGTAATTCGATTTGAGTGTCTTGCAATCTAGTTGACCTGTATCGGGGCGAGAGGCTTTTCTTGAGAGCTTCTCTGAGTCAACAGCTCCGTTGTGTCCGTCTGTTGAGGGGTGGTCACTGAGGGGAACTTCATCGGCAATAGCCACCACGTGGAAGGTAGTTCCTAACTTAGGAAAACATTCTTGAGCCGCTCACGCGATACATGCAGCCGTAGATGCATACCACGCCTAGAGGTGCCGGTGATGATTTTATATCGATTTATCGGATATCGAAGTTATAAGAGGTAAAAGAACTAATATTAATTGCTATTTCGGTAACTACTCTAGCAAACTATAAAGTTTTTAACGCCTAGGATTGTCATTTAAAAAAAATAAACAACTTCAAAAATACGTCACGACAATCGTGTGTGTTATTGTTTGGGCTGGTGATTTCGGTGTTTATTTATTGAAAATATACCGTAAGTAGCGTTTTTTAAGTTTACCCTGAATATAAATGTTTATAAACTATACTTTAAGGAGTAATTTCATGGTAAACGTTAGAACCACTCAAACGGAATATTATCATATTTATCCGAGTACACGAAAAATTTCATTAGTGCTTTTTAAGTGCAGGATTTGCGGTGTATTACTGCATTTTATTTGAGATGTTTTTGTTGGTAGTACGGAGGGCATTTATTTAGCAATGCAGAGTAATAATTTTTATTTATAAAAACTTGTATTAAAACTGAATGCTTTTCTATTTTGCGAAACCAAATAACCGCCATTTTGCGGTAGGAGGAGCGCATCGCGTGAGCGGCTATGCCCGTTTCATAAGTTTTTGTGGATAGTCGTTGTATGTGGCGCCCTTGGTGTGCCACAGGTACCACGGAGCATTCATCGCTTTGAATAGTCTGCAAACGTTAGGTACAGCGCCATGCAAATTCAGGTGTCAGTTGTGAAAACTGGAAACGAGCTAAGGCCTGTGGATTTTGTAGAGTGCAGGTTCGTCGGCAAATAAGACTGACTGATAGTGCGGGATGTGTAGAGTAGGTATAGTATAGCGCTGAGAGACTCTTGCTCTAATGGGGTGAGGGAGGAGAGTGCATGTTTGACTCGATACCGGAAAGTGCAATTTGACAATAAGACTCGAATGACGTGCGCGCGACGATCTGGCACGCCGAGATTGTATAACTTATGTTTATTAAGTCGTTGTGCCAAACGTTTTGTCAAAGTTTTTCTCATCTTGGACAAGAAGGCACCTGCGGAGATAAATCGGAAAACTAAAACTTAGTCTGACTATACATAAGAAAACGATAAGTTTTGGAATACAACTATTGCCATCTGGCGGTTTCGTTACGGAATTAAAAATAGTAATGTCAACAATTTCGACTATTTCCGATTTACAATGAACTGTTATTAATAATGTTTTTTTATATTTTACAGATCCAAGACAACGGGAATTGATTTTAATTTATCACTATATTTCAGTAAAGTGCAGATTGTAAAGAATGACATTGGAAGATTTCAAAACCTTGACTAAACTACTTCATTATAATTATTAATATAAAGATCGACACATAAAAATCCGGCTGGAATCGAATAGCGTCTCCTAGCAAACCGTGGTAGACCTAGCGGACATTACGTATTTTTCTATGTGTTTGTTGCAGATCTTTACTTTGGTTTTTAACGATTTTTTTGCCGTAGCGCCACCTGCGAGAAATCTATTTCTTCACTCAGCCAGGTACCTTTACAGCTTCAGCTTCCTTATTCTACCAGCTATGTCGAGGGCCTTGGTACTCTGTCGGATAACCTCATTTCGTATCTTGTCCTTCAGAGAAATTCCAAGCATAGCTCGTCCCATAGCTCGCTGACTTTTGACTGATGGACTAGTTAATTCCGATTTCATCACTACAATCTGCACTTGTAAAATGTACTGAAAAAAAATTTTTCTCGTTGACTTAGAAATTAAAAGACGCGAACGAACGAAAATATGAAACCACATTTTCCCGTGTTATAAACCTTTTCGTGAAGTATTGATTAGCTGAAACATTTTTAAATAAGAGACAGACGAGTATGTTGAGATGGAACAGGAAACTCTCAGACGTCGTACTTTTTCTTATATTTTTCTTTTCGCTTTAATGAGGTATAGCAGATTAAAACACGTCGCAGTAATCCATGTTATCAGCGCTACAAAGATATTGTTTTGAGAAACGAGCCATATAGACAATGTTGTACTATTTTGTTCTCAATTTACTATTAAAATCAGTGAGCATAGATCCTTTTGAAACCTAGCATACAAATGCAATTTGTAAATACTAACAATTTCACTTGTGTTGTAATTAACTCTTAGTAGAATGTACAGTTCCTTACTAAAATCACAGAGATTTATATAAAACATAAAAAAAACAGCGTGCAGGAAACGGCATATTCGCTTAAATTATACAATTTAGTTTCATTTACTGTATATCGTCCGACAGACTGTTAGTTATACCATGGTTATAACCTTTGCTTGAAAACCTATCTTAATTAGAACAAAAAATAACGTACGGTAAACACAGCCGGGGAGACTGGGGCAAGAAATATGCAGCAGGAAGTGCGCCCCCGAAGCCGCGGGGGAGTTTAACATTTTCCTTGACTACAGCTACCTATTCACCTACACCTATTTTGTATCATGGTAATGGATAGTGTATAGGTATTAAGAGAACATTGATCGATTACGTTATATACTGATCATATAAAATTATAGCGACTAACTACGTTTCAACTTCCAGTAAGGCATTAGAGGTTGTGCTAAATATAACGAGGTAATAAAGTTTGGTTAAAGTATGGCTACGAATTCCCACAGAACGTAGAACTAAATTGCTATTTTACAGAATTGCACAGTTGTGCGGCTCTGGACTTCGTAAAACGAGTGTCACTTATAAGATTCAAACTCGAAAAAAAAAATCGAAATTGGACAACTAATTTGTGAAACTAATGTGTGATTGTGTTCATCGCCGAAGGAATGGGCATAATTTGTAGGTAGACTTAGGTTAAAAACTTTGCGCGCTTTCGAACACGGTCGTAATGGAACATTTAGTGGTTGGTCAATGACATACATTTATTTATCATCTTGTAAACTTTACAATATTACATACCAGTATAATCTATTGTGTTACATAAATCGTTACAACTTCAAATATTAATGATAATATTGTTAAAAAAATTCTAAAGGTAATGTGTCGACTTTTGTTTGGCTCGAGCTTTCACGTACCTTACAATATTGAAGATAAAATCGTAAAGCCCTAAATATGACCGAGACATTTAATTTTGTAGGCACCAAAATAAAAACATTACCGTGTTTAACGGTAGGTATCTTTATTAAAAAGTGATTCATAATAAGTCTGCATCCATTTTTAATGCACTGACATTTGCCGTATTGGAGTTATGTGGTCTGTGGGAGGGACTGTATATTGCAAACTTGATATTTGAAAGAAATTAATTAAACTTGTTATAAGACAAAAGCATTCTACGTTAGTACACGTTGCGTTGAAGATTACATCGAGTAGCTTGTTGTACAAATACTACATTAGTAATTCTGTAAGAGAACCTAAAAGTGTAATATAAAAATATGTTACTTATTGTAGACATAAGGCAGAAGCCTCTAAACAACTTACGGGCTCTTTACCCAGCGACCGTGTAATTCCTACTCGGGTCTTTGAAAAGGTGGGCATAAACTGCTGCGGGCCCTTTGTCATTAAACAATCCTCAAAACGCAATAGTATTATTAACGAAGGAAATGTTGTCCTGTTTGTGTGCGTCACTTGTAACGTCACATATGTACAGAAGTAGATTCCGTTACGTCAATTAATATATTCACAGTAACTTTAGAACATTCATTTCTTTATAGAATAATCTACTCACAAGATTAATATAAAGTTCATCGGAAAGAAAGACAGAGTTCATAACCTTTGCCTATGGAAAGGCAATTCAATATATTTTTTTCTAAAGTCCAAAGCACAATGAATTTTGGAAATCAGCAGTAAATTCTGCAAAATTTCACTTGAATAGGATTTCAATATTTAAAAATAAACATGAACAATTTAGTACAATCATGACTGAAATAGAAGCTGTTTTATCGCGCTACGAATTCACGCTATTATCTAGTCTTATTAATAAATTAATCGCACCTGAAAGTACTATTGTTATGATGATGCAAAATAAAATCCAAACTTTTTGTGAATACGCAAAATAAGTTTTGAAGTTGTGATATTTTCACATCATTTAAATTATTACTCTTGAAGTCTAGAGGTATCTAAAGCTAAAGACCTTGTTAATCCTGGAAATCAATGATGAAACATTCAGTTTTATAACCTCAAAAATTGTTGCTGATTATTTTAATATTTAATATTAAAAACATAATTTGCAAAATGCTATAAGGTCACATTTTACTGAACTTAATGTTGTCTAAAAAGAAACTTAATTCTTGTTAGGCCAAATACCTAATTCATTCATTCATTCATTTTCACCAGCTAACCAAGATGTAAGATGTGATGACTTATCAAGATTAAGGCGTTTTAATTATAAAAGAAAGTCCTCTAAGTGATAAAGTCAGTCGCGCTTATCAAAATTCTATGATGATTTCTTGGAACGCAAACGTACCGTAAACGTAACGATTAATTGTTAACAAAATGTTAAGGTCAATGTTAATTTTTTTTCACTTTTTCGTCAACGGCTGTGGCATGATCTCTCTGAAGATGCAGATTCAACACTAAATGCGGTGTTGACCATAGATATAGGATCCTATATCTTTGTAGACGTTGACATACCTACGCAGGAGTGAAATTTCAAACATTATGAAAACGACTGATGTAGTGAGTCTGTATAGTGTACCATTTGAGCTTTAATGAATCTATTCCAGATCGACAATTTTATGAAAAATGATTTAGTAAGTCGTTTTACGATCTAAACTCATTTTGTAATTTTTTTGAATTAAGTCACTTTCAATGTATGCGTGCGCAACATTCGTCCGATTTTTTTTTCATTTAAACGCTAAGGCATTTTATCGTAGGTTGTAAATGTCTATTCCCCGGCTAGACTTAACAATACTTACAATCAGGTTTAGTTTCTGGTAGTGTTGTGAACAAGTAAGTCAACACTTCTGAAAGTTTGGATCAAGGGTTAACAATCCTCGCTCAATGAATGAACAATGTGAAAAAAGGATCTGCCTAATCTAAAAGAAGATACTGTGATACTTTTGCTGAATGCTAACTGCCCTTCTCTTTGTTGGCCCCTGAGCATAATTACAAAGAAATTATATGGGTATTATAATACGGTAAGAGTCGTAGCAACACATACCTACTTGTAAACGGCACTCACATGCTATATCAAAATTAGTCACGCTGCTCATTGAAGAAATTTTGCAGAGTTGTTTAAATGTAAACATACCTTTTTGTCTCAGCTTCATTATATTTTACATACTGTAAACAGAAGCCTTTCAAAATTGTAACATTAAGCATCTACAAATAATAATGTAAGTTTTGTGGCTTTCCTCAAACAAAGAGTGAAAAAAAAAGAAAGAACTTTGTTTTTGATTCTATTTCATTTTGGCTCCCGTAGAGAGACGTAGAAAACATAAATTTAAAACAAGCAATATTCGCCTTCTCTCTTTTTTCCCTAACCTATTGTAGACAATACGAGTGTACAGAGTGAATTTAAATAGTGATTTGGAATAGACGGAGAAAGAGAAGAAATTAGTAATTCTTTGGGATTTTCGGGATCGTGTCTTATGTAGCTATTGACAACAACGAATAATAAAAAACAAACATCGAAAGAAATACAAACTTTAAAAGAACAAAAAGCAAACTAAATCAAAAGTATGTGCTATTTATATAATGGAAAGTGTAAAACGATCCATTAAACATGAGAGAATAATAAAACAGTAGGGCCAGCGCGACGGCGGCTTTAGTTCTGGGTATTAAATAGATTTTACACTCGTGTTAAACATTTTATTTTGACTGTAAGTTTTTTTTTATAATACAAAGTGTCGGGGCGAACAAGTCGTGCGCTTAGTGGCATAATAGTCGCTGTGCCGCTCACAGGCTTAAACCACAAAGATCTGAGGGGTACTGGCATTGCGCCCGCCACTCTGAGACAAAGTTGACAGGTCTCATATGGCTGTAATTTTACTTGCATCCTTACCTTTCAAAACCGAAACGCAGTAATGCTAACATTACCGCTTGGCGGCAGAAATAGGTGAGGTCGCAGTACTTCCATGGACTAACTCTTTCACAAGGAAACTCACTCATACACACACTCTACTGCTATTAAGTTCGGAGTTTAAGTGCAGCGTTCCGTACAACTGCGAACTTTAAGAATTGCACTTACAAAGGAATGGCAAAGGTCCACGAGGAAAACGGTAGTATTGGAAATTGTGACTTTATTGCGAAATCGAGTGATTCTGATTTGATATATGTATGTACTTTCTGGTTATAAGCTCGATGGTATGTGCCTATGTATGTCAAACAACAGTCAAATATTTACTTATACAGGTTAAGTTACAAACAGCAAAAATGGAGGTGGTTCACAATAATCTGTTTTATAAAAGGAAAACAAGATAGTGTACATATCAGTATTTTAAATCTATTGACTATGACACTTTATTTCACGCTACGAATTTATAAAACCTCATTGCTGCTTTCTTGTATTAAAACCATGGAAATAGTAAAAAAATCAGTTTTTCTGGAGTTGATTTTAACACATTTTATGGAATATTATCAAGTGTAACTAAAACCTGTGTTGTATTTTTCCATTATTCATAGCACCTATTTAAACATAACTGTAATGCTGCCGTCCTTGTCATAAATAACGCATTTGCATTTTAGTAACTTTCGATATATTTGGCATTTAAGTTTTATTTCTTTGAAAATGTGAATTACGCTGATTTTGCTTAACAATAAAACTAAAACTACTTTATTAGTTATTTAAAAAACCGCTTATAAGGGGTTGTAGATGTCATTTTTAGATATTTATATAACTCGTATCTTAAAGCACAAAGTTACTTCCTGAAACGCAATACAATGGATTGTATATACAGATTTTGCAGGCTAATTTAATATCACGTTTCCTTCATATTCACACACTGGCTTTTACCTATTCTTAAAGTAATGCATCCAAATTGACATCCTCGTTAAAAAATTTGAAATAAATAGGAAATTTTGCCATTTCCTGAATAATTACACTTTATGAGAGACGAGTTTTGAAAAAGTAAGGCATCGATATGTTAATAACTCAATTTCGCTAAAAACGATGTTGGACGACAGCATAGTTGTATTCGGTTTTTACACACAAACATTTCCGATCAAAATGCTGCTCAAGATGCTACGACGTCTCAGTAGTAGCATCTGACCTAGAAATACTATCTCGTATAGTTTATATACGCTTCGCGTGTATACGTGTTGTTATTCGTTTTACCACAAACATTGGATTTTTACAAGTGAGTCGCCGTCTTGATTCTGTGCTGTTACTTTAAAAATTCATCGTTAATACCAACGTTTGTGAAATTAGTAATTCACTAGATTTCATACTTTACAAGGACTGCTTTTGCTTTATGCATTTTAAATGTGAATTATGAAATTTAATTTACAAGTTTTATAAAATTCGAAATATAATTTACCATTATTATCTTCAGTGGAACGCCATGACCTTAAGTTTGCCGTGAGTTTTTGGAGCTATGGTAAAGACCATTCAAGTTTTGGTAAATATTATAATATATTAGGCCAATAAAATAACATCAGTCACAAAAAATTTACCATTCTAAACACCATTGACCTATTATTGGTAGGTAGTGTCTCATGTTATTTTTGGTCACTGACAAGGGTGAATAAAATGTTCGTTATACAACAAATCTCTAATATTGTAAAACCTAATTAAGGTAGACCGATTAAATTATTGTCTTCAATTCTATTTCTCCTAATTACAGTTGAAAGTTAATTGTAGACCTACGGAGCCATCGAGGTTATTATTATAGGGCAATTCCGCTATAAAAATCTAATTACTTATCAGTGACTCTGACTTTAATTAATTTCGTTAATAATATATATATATTACTTAGATATATCTACGGTACGCACAGAGCAATAGCTTCTCTCCACAGGTAGAAGATATACGCAAGAAGGTCACCCACCTGTAATCCCTCCTTGACGAAATCCGTATTAACGATCACTGTGGAGGTAGCTATCTTCTAGGTATCCCAAAAGTCAATTACTAAGGACACACTTTACTTTGTTTTGCAACAAGTTTGCCACCCTTAGAGGTGGAATATTTTCTTTAAGTTTAAATAATACTGAAGTACCCTCTTTCGAACAAAAAAAATCACAATCGGGTTACAAATTATTACAAGTTATTGCGTAACATACATACAAAGAAAAAAAATACAGTCGAATTGAGAACCTCCTCCTCTTTTTGAAGTCGGTTGAAAAATTAACTAAATGCTGCTAAAATGGAAATGAAAACGATGTTTAAGCAGAGTGAATTCTATCATGAAAAATATCAGGTTACGAGTATATTACAGACTTGGTTCTCTTCAAAACGGTTTTCATCAACATTTTTGTGGCGAATTTTGTTCTTTACTTTTCAAATAAATGTATAACCTCGATAAAGTAGCGGGCGGGAAAGTAAAATAATACCTACATGCCTGTATTAAACTTTCAATTTTGAAATTTCTGCGCCTATGGCAATGAAAGCCTTTTCCTCAAAAATAACACAGTAAAATATTACCACTCCAAAATAAATGACTACATATTTAAAATCGTGCTCATCATGATCCTACATTTTTTAATTTTTGATTGACAGTTAGCAACTTTTTTAATTATGTCAAGTGTTCGGACAAACAACTCGTACGCCTGGTAAGTTAAAAACCTGTCCGTAGATATCAGTGTCACTTTAAATCGCAAAGATATGAGGGGTACTCTCACTGCACCCGTCTCCTTTCAAAACCGGAACGCAGTAATGTGGATATTACTGTGTGCTTGAATGCTTGGCGGCAGAAATAGGTAAGGTCGCATAGGTAGTGTTGTTAAAAAACTGTTTTGTTTTTCTGAGCTGAAAAAAAACAATGAAAAAAAAAAAACAGTTTTTTTCTGGTGTAGGTTTTTTTTCCTAAAAGTATGAAAATAAAAATATGACAATAATATTTTTTTCACTACATTTTCTCTTTTGTGGTTAATATTTCTTCATAGATAAATTGCTCAAAATACACTCATAGTATTTGTCAATTTGTGGCGAATTCTTCAAATCTCGGCGAATTTCAACTCGACTGTTTGTGGGATTGACGCTATGTGGGGAAAATGCGGGGATTATAACATTTTACCTTTTTTTTAAATCAATCGATTGCTGTTGCATCGCTACTTTGATGATTAGTGATAAAAACACTGCTTATTTATTTATCTAAGAGCGATACCGATATTTCTTTCCACATCGCACATATTCCTTATATAGCTACATTTACATAGAATTATTCAGTATCTTATTTTATTTCAGTTATTCCATTTTACTAATTCCGGAAAAAAAAAACAAATTAAGAAAATAAAACCCCTGGTTTTCTTAGAAAAGAAAACCCGCTGTATTTTTTCTCATGTTTTTTTTACAAAAATGTGAAAAAAACATTTGGTTTTTTTTCAAGTTACAACACTAGGCATAGCACTTCCCTGGACAAATTCTTTCACAACCAGCTCTACAGCTACTAAATTTCAAGCCATTGTATAAGTAAAATATTTAATTTTATTATAAATTCACTGACTTGAGTAAATTAAATAAATCATTTTAGCTTAAACCAAAATAAAATTTGTACTTTTCATCGTTTAGATATTTAGATTCAAGATTTACACAGTTAATACGGTTCAATTTGATAAAGGTCAGATGCTACTGTTGAAGTGAGAGTCGAATGTTCAAAAACAAGAGTCACGTGGGGCTAACTTATTCCATCACAAATTGCACGTAACGCAAACTGTAGGAGGATTAATGTCGATATCATCCCAGTTTACTCATTCACATATACCTACTCGTGGCTTGTATCCCAACAGATTTCATAAGACATCGATGAGATGTATTTGCAGTAGGGCCTATTTGTAATATTAAGTGACGGCACGAACAAGTCGTGCGCCTGATAAAAGCTACACGCCTGTCCATCACAGTTGCAGTGCCACTCAAAATTTTAAATCACAAAGATCTGAGGGGCACTGCCACTGCGCCCGTTGCTAAGTCATAAGGGATAAGTCTCATGTGCCTGTAATTTCACCAGCACCCTTACCCAAAACCAGAACACAGTAATGCTGATATTACTGCTTGGCAGCAGAAATAGGTATGGTGGCAGTACTACACTTTCACAAGGAGTTCTACTGCTACCAAACACAGATGCTGAATTCATTGTTAATGACCATAACAACCGGTATCCGCAATGCTGCAACATTATGCGCTTGTATTCCAATATGATCAGTTTCCATAAATGGTAACAATCTTTGCTGTGGTGGGCAATTCGCTAGAAAATCATACATATCTATTTTTATTAAGCTATTGTTTGTCTCTCATGTTTTTATATCTCTCAAACGAAGTAAGTAGTTTCGACTTAAAAACTTCTGTTTGTATGAGTTTCTGATTAATTGGTTTGGTTAATCACCTAATGAGTGGTCTCCAAATGAGCTGTCATTTGACTCACATGAACCCACTCGAGATAGTTACTACAACCGTCGACTAATCGCCACAAAAATTATAAATTAATTAATAAACCAAAAAAATTATGTCTAAATTGTAAGTCTTTCCAAATTATTATTTAATTTACTATTGAAGCTAAATTAAAAAACTTTGTAATTTATAATAATAATCTCGAAGTTAAACAAGAAGAAATACTCTTTGTGTTGACATGTTTAATGGTTTTTTTGTGTTTATTTAAAAAATTGCTCATGACAATTATGTATAACAATTTAAATAGTCTTACGACAGAATATTTTTACAGTTTGTTTAGCGTAATGCTGCGCAATTTGGCAAATCAGGCTACTGAAATAATACGCTGAAATTTTATACGTGATGGATGGGTGTGATACGATGAGAAGAAAAAATGGTAGCCTATTTTTAGTTTTCGCATTGACATTTGACCTATTTTTAACCGACTTCAAAAAAAGAAGGAAGTTCTCAATTCGACTGTAATGTTTTTTTTTGTATGAGTATTTTTTTTTTGGAAAGAGTTGCCGCGTTACGTTTCCTTCGCTAGCCTCGTGCTACTTTTTCTTATACTTACCTAACCTAATGAATAAGGGCGCAATCAAGCAACCAAGATTTAATATTATTTATATTAGTCATCAATCGTTAAAAGAAAAGACCAAATAATAAATATTATTTTTGAATACCGAATATTGATTTAGTATGCTTAAAAATAATAACAGTGTTACTTTGAATACAGTTAATTTATAATTTATCCATTGATCAACTAATATAGACGGAACAATGAATATATGTATACATATATCATATATTAAATATAAATAAAACGTCGTTTATTTAAAAACGTGCACATTTACAATAGATCAATTATATCTGTGATGATCAAATTATATCATCCCTTTAAATAAAACCAAAGTTTTGTCTTATAATTAATGTAACGCGTGTTTTCTCATATTTCTCACTTATAATATAAATAAAACGGTTATAACTCGTTTTCCGAAAAACTATGTACGTGTGTATAAAATTATGAGATCCTATTATGACGTGTGTTGGATTTCGTTGAAAGGTGCATAAAACGCTAAATTATGTACTGAAATGAAAATCATTCGCAATAATACAAAGCATTATGCTGCTGCCATTTAGCAAGTAGATTACAAATTACGAGTACGCTCAATCTTATTTGTGGGCTGAAAATATGTCATACCGATGTCAATGTGACCTTAAAATAAAAGGGAAAAATGTAACGTAATTTTCACCTACATCATGTGGCAGAGTAAAATCTGATACGAGAGTCGATGTAATGAGAACTCGTGCGTTTCCGTTTTTGAAAATAGACGAGTCTTGTCCTTGGGGACAGAGATAACGCTGAGCGTCACCGGCGCTAGGTTATTTACATAAATAATAAATAGTACACGTTATCACAATGGATAAACGTTGTTGTGGTGCAAGAATGGAATTTCATCATTTCATTCAATAATGTTTTCTTCGTGCGTATGTCACATGGCAGTGCTTTAAGTTAATTTTCCCGGGGAATCAAAAAATTCACGGGTGTCAATTGTGCGACTTGTTTGATACAGAGTATAAGGTGTAGCTTGATTATAATACGTTACAATGTAATGCTACTTAAAGCAGTTACATGCGCAAGTAATTTGAGAAGTATTGTATTTCAAAAACTAAAATAGAATGTAGTGAATTGCTACCAAACTAATCTCCAATAAGGCAAATCTCGTAGCAATAGGAAAAGAAATAATATTAAATATGTGTGGCTTTTTCAAATTGTTATTTGTCATTGAGATTGTCGTGGAATTGACTTGGTATATATTCTAAAAATAACTCTTACACAATATAAATAATTCGATAGAGTCGCAACTTTGTACGTCGTTGTTATGTTTTATGTTGTTTGGTTGCACGCAACTGATTGTAACTTACCGCAGGCATAGCAAAGCCACTTTTCTATTATGTGTCTTAGATTTTCCCATAAATCCCTTGGGAGAGTGCTTTTCGTCACAGTCGACAGAGATTTGAGAACCTATCAACCCTCCCGTCTTCCGCCCTCCACCCTCCGGCCGTCGTTTGCTCATTGCCGGCCAACGGTATTATACCAACATTGTTTAACATAAGAATAAATCCCAATTAGCGTCCAGGTTTAATTTAAACTTGTTCAAACAATATTATAATGAAAACTCAAAGCTACATACAACTTATGACATGAACTCACAATTTGTTAACTAACTCGCACAGCTAACACCGCAAAGCGAATAACACGATTTAGAGGAACACGTAAAAATGACATACACACAAGAGGATGAAATTAAACAGTCATGCCCTTGGATTTTTATTTTCTTATAATATGTACAGCAGGATAAAACTTACCTTCGGCCATTTCCCCTTCCTGTGAGAAGTTGTTTAACGACTGGCGATATGGCACTGCTACGCGAGTCTGAAGCCGCATCGGAGCGTTAATTGCGTTAACTGAATTATCTGCTGATACCGCACACTAGCGATCAGAAATTCTATTAAGGTGCCTACAGATATGATCGACATTGTCCATCGATGTCGATCGTGTCGATCAGGAGCCTACAGACATAATCGACATTGTCGAAAGTTGTTGATCGAAAGTGTTACATTCGTAATGAGCACCCCCAAATACCTAGAAAACGATACCCAACTTGCCATTATTCGAAAAATCGTGCCCGCCATCTTGGAACTAGAAATGAGTGCCATATTCGTAATGAGCATCCCCAAATACCTCGAAAAGGATACCCAACTTGCCATTATTCGAAAAATAGTGCCCACCATCTTGAATTTAGAAATAAGTGCTATATTCATAATGAGCACCCCCAAATAGCTCGAAAATTTATTTATTTATTTATTTAATTTCCTTAACAATATTCTTTGTGTTGGAAAAAAGAAAATACAATTAAAATTAGAATCTAACATCATATCCAAATAACAAAACGAAAATAAATTAATATATTAACTAGTCATTTGTGCAAAATAATTATAATAATACAATAACAATAACTATGTCAAATTAAGTGTCATCGGCATGGTTCAATACAAATTAAATGCAAAATAATAACAATAATACAATAATGTCAAGTAATAATAATCAATAACAATGTCAAATTATGAATCGTTATCCTCGTTAAATACAATTTAATTTAATGTCACAACAAATTCATCAATACAATAAAATGATTTTTCCAATAAGAAACGTTTCAAACGCTTTTTGAAAGATACGTGATCTTGTACCATTTTAAGTTCACTAGGGAGACTATTATATATTTTTGTTTTTTGGTATCTAGGGCTATGCTTTATAATATTTAACTTTGGTGCTATTACACCACGTCTATCCTTTCTCCTAGTAACAAGCCTGTCTGACTCGATCTCCTTGTTAAATTCAGACGAACATTCAGTCACGCCTGTTAACAACTCCAAAATATGGAGACAAGGAACTGTTAATATAGATAGTTGTCTAAAATAAGGTCTACACGACTCCCAATGTGGAATTCTAGCTATGGTTCTTATTGCTCTTTTCTGAAGAGTAAAAGCTTTCTTTACATTATAGTCATAGCTGTTACCCCAAAACCTGATGCTATATCTTAAATGCGACTCGACTATAGCATGATAAACCCTTTTTAAGTCGGCGACAGAGGCTTCATCCCGCAAGGATCGAAGAGCATAGCAAGCTGAACTTATTTTATTTTCTAATTTACTAAGTTCAGGCTGCCAATTTAAATACGAGTCAATGTGAATTCCCAAAAACTTTACAGATTCTACCAATGGTATAATTTTATTTGTCATCATAATGTCCATATGTTCGTGGTTTCTAGCAGTTGTTCGGAACAATAAAACGTTTGTCTTACTCGTGTTAATGACAAGATTGTTATTTTTGAACCAAAAATCGAATGTTGAAAGGACCTCATTAGTTTTGAGCTCAAGGCTTACTAAATTTTCAGCTGTTATGACAGCGTTGGTATCGTCTGCAAAAACTTCTAATTTTACATTTGAGAACTTGTCTTCAATAAATTTAATTAGGTCATTGGTAAAAATAATAAATAGAATTGGACCCAAAATAGAGCCCTATGGTACGCCTCTTTTAATTTTAATTGCCCTTGATTTGCACTGCACTAACTCCTCAGACTCAACACTATTGACCTCCACAAACTGGTATCTGTTATTAAGATAAGACTGAAACAGTTGCAATGTTTTACCCCGTACACCATACAGTTCTAATTTTTTCGCCAGAGCTACGTGATCTATTGTATCGAAAGCGGAACTCAGATCAAGAAAAAGACCAGAAACTTTCTTTTTCTCATTTAGGGATACTATAATGTCATCAATAAGTGTGTGCACTGCGTCCTTCGTACCTCTATTTCTTTGATAACCGAATTGTCTTACGTTTAAAATGTTATTCCTTTCAAGATGATTCAGGAAACGAACCTTCATGAGCTTTTCAAGGGTGTTCGCTAAAACTGGTAACAAAGATATAGGTCTGTAGTTCATTGGATCTGTTCGTTTGCCTTTTTTATATATAGGAATAATCTTTGCTATTTTCTATTATATTGTTCTGGGAAAACTCCCTGATTATAGCATTCATTGTAGAACATAGACAGCGGTTCTGCCAGGATGTCCACATTATCTTGAATTACTGTAATGGGCATTTCATCATAACCAGATGATTTTTTTCTCTCCATCTTCCTGAGAATCTTTCGAATCTCAAACGCAGTAATTGGAGTCCAACTCATGTCTTTCTTAATAACTTCTATTACATTTTGCATTACATTTTAATTTCACATATCAATTTAACATATTGCATTTTTTGAAAAATCGTGTCCGCCATCGTGGATTTACAAATAAGTGCTACATTCGTAATGAGTACCCCCAAATATCGCGAAAACGATACCCAGCTTGCCAGCTGCTTGTCGTGTCAGCCATCATGTATTCAGATATAAATGCCATTTCTATAAGGATTACCAAAAATAAATTTTTGAAAATTCTTGGCAACCATCTTGGATTTAGAAATTAATGCCACATTCTCAATAAGCACTCCCAAACAACTCGAAAACGTCTATAATCCTCGTTGTCGATCGACATTGTCGACTCTGACGATCGACATCGATCGACAATGTCGATCGTATTTGTAGGCACCTTTAAGTTAAAATGTGGCAGATGTTGTATAGACACGTGAGTGGAAACGATATTAATGATTAGAAGCGTACATGATTTTATTCCTCTCTGCCAGTTATCGCTTGTATGTAAGTAATGTCATTGTCGCAGACGCTTCGTAACTGCGCTGATTGTGGCGAGTAGCATTTTATCTCTAAATGTTTAATTAAAAAAGAATTAATTTTTAATTACGATAGTGAACTGTGAACAAGTACCGAGCTATACTATTGACTATACGTTTTAACAATTTTTGTATGATTTTAAGTTTCTCTTTATTTTAATGTGTTTCGGGGAATGCAGGTACGTCTTACGGCATTTACGTACGGGATTAACGTGTCAAATGTTTTAAAGTGGTTGTGTTCCGGAGTGAATTCCGAGGCGCTGGAACTCATCGTACAGTAAATTCCTTATTCCTTCCTTGAGATCAGGTAATTGGTGTGGTTGTTTAGCACATTATTATTATAATTACAATGAAAGTGTCCGATAATGTGCACTATACTGTTGTTGTAAGTTTTGCAGGCATCATAAATTTATTCCTTTAAATTCTGAGAATTAAACGCAAAATATTGCGGTGGCTTTCATAATCAGTACATTTATCACTCAATTTTGTTGATTCATATTAGTTTGTTCATTGTCCATTTATGCACAATATAGTCAATAAAAATACGTTCAAAATTATTTTACTTTGACTATTATGGAATATCATTGATTATAGATGAGTTTTATCATTCTAGTCTAGGTGCACATGCCTATAAAATAAGTTATAACTGGTTAGTAAGTATATATACCTTTATTCAAAAAAATATAAAATAATATTGCATTGTCAATGTCAAAACCAAAGAAACGTCTAGGTCGTTTTTGAATATTGGTTATATTTTATTTATTTGTTGACTGTGTTTTACCTACTTTTTTACCGATTGCCCTGTGATGAAGGTGAGTAACTCCCAGTTAAACAAGTTCCATTTGTACGTTTCGATTTGCTAAACAATTCGAGGTGGTAATATTCTAGAGGTCTTTATTTAATATGTATACACAGGTAAGCGTTTCATCATTGGCTAAGCAGCCGTGCTTCTAAAATCACTTCATCATGAGCTATTTTGACCGCATAGAGGTGACTCTCTCAAGTGTCCACGGTGTTGTACCATCGACGGCCCGTTACGATACTTTATTATTTCGTGACCGGCGATGTAATGAGTGTTCAGTGATCCGTTTTCTATATAAAATTACTTATCTGGATACAGTAGTCATTTGTTAATTTTAGTTGAGTTCTGGACACAATCTTGACGTTGTATTTCTCTTTGTACTTTTGAATTCTACCGTCCTAATATTCACTCCATCTTCCCTCACCTTTATGATGTCGTTGTTTCCTTCAAAAATATTTTTTCAATTAACTGATTGTTTTTTTATACAGGTATATGTATATATATATTACCACACAATAGGCGCTTTGTCGTCGAGTTGCGGATACCAGCCCGTTGCACCAAGTACCAAGATATATATATATATATATATATATATAATATATATGTATATAATATATCTATATATATGTGTGTTTATGTATATATACTTACAATAATAACGCATAGAATGATAGTTTCATAAAAAACGTACTGTCACAAGTGAGGCAAAAATCAAATTCATGTAGGCGTAAGTAACTTGTATTTACGCTCGTCCGCACGCACACAAATATACAAAATAATGATGCCATGGAATAACATTTCCCTCAAAAGTGGGGAAATTGTATCTTGCTTAACTCATCGTTAAGTTTGAGGTGCCTACAGATTTGCTCGATTTTGTCAAGTTTAGAATTTTCAAAAATTTATTTTTGGTATACCTTATGGATATGGCATTTATATCTGAATACACGAAGGCGGACACGACTTTTCTCATTTCTAAATCCAAGATGGCGGACACGTCTTTTCAAATAAATGCAAAATGGGAATCGTTTTCGAGGTATTCGAGGTGCTCATCACGAATATGGCATTTATTTCTAAATCCAAGACGCGGGCACGACTTTTGAAATAAATGCAATATGGGTATCATTTTTAAGGTATTTGGGGGTGCTCATTACGAATATGGCACTCAATTCTAAATCCAAGATGGCGGGCACGATTTTTCATATAATGGCAAGTTGGGGATCGTTTTCGAGGTATTTGGGGGTGCTCATTAGGAATATAGCACATATTTCTAAATCCAAGATGGCGGACATGACTTTTCAAATAATAGCAAGTTGGGTGTCGTTTTCGAGGTATTTGGGGGTGCTCATTAAGAACATGGCACTAATTTCTAAATCCAAGATGGCGGGCAGGATTTTTCCAATAATTGCAAGCTAGGTGTCGTTTTCAAGGTATTTGGGGCTGCTCATTCCGAATATAGCACATATTTCTAAATCCAAGATGGCGAAGAATTAGAAGAAGAAGAATTAGAAGTCTTGTCCGCCGTCTTGTATTCAGATATACATGCCATTTCCTTATGGTTTACCAAAAATACATTTTTGAAAATTGTTGTCAACCATCTTGGAATTAAAAATTAATGCTACATTCGTAATAAGCACTCTAAAACTCTTCGAAAACGTCTATAATTCTCAATCGTTACTGTCGATCGACAATGTCGAGCAAATCTGTAGGCACCTTATTAAATAATAGGGGTTAAAGTATGAAATTGCCGATTTGTACTGAAAAT
>NW_020653200.1:16286321-16308581 GCF_003589595.1 Hyposmocoma kahamanoa | reverse complement strand
AGAACCTATTGCAATAAAACGGCAATTTCATACTTTAACCCCTAATACTACCTAATTTTTATTTAACTCATATATGAACAAAAACCTACAAGCGAGTTTAAGTGCGACTATCGAATTTGAATATATAAATAGCCTGATATTATTTGTGCGTATGTTTACATGAAAAGTACACGATAACAATAAAGAACCTGAACTTGAAAGTTATATATACACGATTTTGGAGAACTGACGATGACTTTTTAGTCAGTGTTAGTTTCCTGAAATAATTTTAGTTAAGAACTTTTGAGTCTGGGCAAGACAATTTTTTTAAATGAGTGTATGATGAAATGAACAAGAATAATAATTTTTCTCATGAAACTAATGAAGGCAAATACTAAATATATTATTTCGTAAAAATAGCTAACGTAAATTCCCTACAATGTTGTTGCGGCGGTGTACATTTGTAAAAATTTTGCAACGGTCGCGATATTGCCTATTCTGAAAAAATTACGTAATATAATTATTTTGAAACAGAATAGCAAAATGGGGAGAAAAATCCCGTTACTTTGCAACATTTTCGTATCTTGTTGCAACAAAATTAATTTTCTGTTTTACTGAATATTTACATAAAAATACAAGTTGAAACGCGTTACTTCCTTGTGGAATGTGATGTTAGTGTCTATTTTATATTTGTCCGATCTATTTTTAAACCCATTTACCCATTGACTTATTTACCGCATATTTCGTCATTTTTAGCAAAAATTTTTGAGCTATTCGCGGTGCCACTTGACCTTGAGCACTGACAGCCCGCTCGCTCGTGTAGGCCCATAGGGCGCCCTACAATTTGCCTCACTTAGCGTGTGCGGGCTAGGTTTCTATGCGTTATTATTCTAAGTATATATATCAATATATATTATTATTACTTTACATCAACTCTTCACGTATGTCACTTGATCTATATTCATATACGTTATATTTGCTCGCATGTTGCTGTGTACTACCAACATAATAAGCATTTTTACCGGCTCCGGCAGCATGTTACTTTCGCGAAAACGTGTTTTCGAATTTCTAACAATCTCTTAACACTTAATTGTCTATTTGTACCGTAAAATCTGTATATCAAATATGTACTTTATCTATTTTGCCCAATTTTGTTACGAAGTACAAACTCTTTAGTCTCATGTATTGTACGAATAAGGATTTAAGTCACTTATTGCAAATATTTTGAATAGTTCTGTTGTTCTGACATGAATGACAATTATCGTATGAGGACAAAACATAGAACAAAATTGATGAAATCCTACATACGTTCCTACATACCGTAACCATTTTATTGTTTTGGGACCCTGGGGTATTTAAGGTTAAACAATACAAACATCTTTAGGCTAGTTAGTCTTGTGTTCTAAATATTACAGAGATGCGTGTTAACTTTAGTCCTGTAGGTGAGATGTTTGTAATACCATATTTTGGAATATAAATGTTTTTACAAACATTGCTGTAGAATGCTAAAAAATCGTCGTTTGTTTAAAAAATACTATAATGCATTTAATAAAGTGTTTCTCACCTACAGAATTATTGGTAAAATTTACTTTCATCGACATTGGCAACTAAGAAAAAGAAAGTTAGTCTAAACAAAAAGGAGTCTAAATGTGACTGCTGTCACTAAACTGGTTGATATTCTGTTAATTTACATGTTTTCATAATTCCTTACTTGGTAAGTATATTGAACTGATATAATAATTTGTTAACACTACAGTAAGATACAGAGCATAGAGACAGAATAAAATTAATGTATTTTTTACTTGATCTACTATTCTATATTGAAATTTTAGAAATATTTACAGAAATAAAATTTATTGGGATGAATACGCTTGAGTGGTATATATAGTCACTATGAAATCCTGATAATGATTGTAATTTAAAAATAAATAAATTCTGGGCTGTTGTACGTATTGATTTTATATTGAATTTCAATGAATGTGCTGCCATCTAGCTGTCAATAGCTGAACGACGACGAATTCGAGATGTTTACTTAGCTCTCTAAAAAAGAAGTGACCATATTGCATCGGTACATGGTTTGTTTTCGTTTCTTGTAACAAAAAATGATTAGGATAAACAGAAAATTGAAAATTGATTACAATTAAATAATACATAAATGTAAGTTTTAGTAGCAGTAGAGCTCGTTGTCAATGAGTTTGTCCAGGGAAGTACTGCCACCTTACCTACCTCACCTGGATTTGACGGGTATGGGTGCTGGTGAAATTACAGGCATATGGGACTTTGTAATTTATGTATCAGCGTGACGGGCGCAGGGCGATCTTTGCGTTTTAAAACTCTGAGTGGCACTGCAACTGTTACGGACAGTCGTGTCGCTTATCACCAGGCCCACGACTTGTTCGTTCCATTAGTTGATATTTTAAAAAACTTAATAATGATATGAAGCACTACTATAAATTACAAGGCGACTGTCATTTTTGCATTCACAGATCACAGCTCATTTCTTCATATTATTTATGCTCATATGGGTTGTTGGATGTGTATGTCCCTGCTGTGCACTGATTTCTCATCATGATTTTTTTTATCACGCGGTTTGGGGACTTCATAATACTTCAAAAAACTGTTTGTTGTGTGAGATTTTTTCATTGTTAAAGCTTTAATCTAATTTTATTATTAATAAACTTAACTGGATGTCGTTCGACAATACTCAGTTTTCCTAGTCGCTTTGTGTGGAATTGAAAACAGTACCGCTTGAAAGAAGCAAAAAACTTAGCCATAACAACGTACTGTACACGTAACAAAATGAAAATGAAAATTAGTGGGTTGCCAGTAGCGATCCACTCTCTTGCCTTTTTTATTTTTCCCTGCATTACGAAGGTTGTAACTACACCGGAATGACAAATCTAGACGGCCGCCTCACACGCCTTGTTAGCACAGTAGTCTATAATAATGTCACTCTCGACAGTAGAAATATTCTTCAGTTTGGCGCACCTTTCCAGCGTTGCAATGTATGTACAATGGGGTAGTATTGTTTTCCAAAAAGGGTTTTCGTTTGTGTTGTAGTCCGTGAAACTGGTCGGTACTACACGAGCTGGACCACGGAACGAGTCCCCTAGGAGCGCTGGGGTCGTCGATCATACGCTTAGTACCCCTGAGTTGGTGGCTGAGCGCGGTCCCCCCACTCAGCACCCGAAGAAGCTCATGAGCAACGCAGTCGCCGAACGCAAACAGTCGCGTGACGGACACTCTGCCTCCGAATCCAATATCGTCAGTAAAAGGCGCAACAGACGACAGGATCTAGTTCATGCTATGTGCATAAAAAACCGAAAGTGTTCACTGCTTTCGGCATTCCTCGTCATTTTCCTACACTTTAGTGCGCAGCGTCAATAGTCAATCTGGTCCTTTCGTATGTTGCACCTGGTTTGTGTTATTTACATAATTAACACACATAACATACACAATATTATTTCCCCAGTTATGGGAAGAGAACGTGATAACGTAAATTTTCTGATCATCATCAGCATGTAGACATCCACTACTGAGTATCTCAATGCAATTGCTCCTACTGTGTGACTTTCACCTCGTAGTTGGTCTCATAAAATTTCTTCTTCCTCAAATTCTCTTGCTACCTAGTAAGATTGAATATAAACAAATTTTTGACGTGCATGTGTTATAATTTTAGTCGGCGCTACACAACGATGTGAATCTCGAAGGGCAGATACGCATTGAGTCAAAGGAGCACTGCGGACACGGCGACGATAGCACGGTATCCTGCACACGCCGATCGCCTGGTGCCTCCCGCCATTTGGTGTTTCACACGATGCACCAAGCACGAGACTTAGTGATGCAGCGGCAGCGCGCCTGGCAGGACAAGGCTTCAAAAGTCAACACGGGATTTACCTATAAGGTGCTCTTTACCATTTTATTCGAATTGTGAGAGTCAATAAATTGTACAAAATATTAACGCATGTTTGCTTTTCAGAAATCAAAATTATGTAAGTTTATTTCGTTTATTTTACAAATTTAATTAAAAGCCATGTTTAATCAAAATTAATGTTTTGCGGGTAGGTTCATCGGAGGTGGAAAGCCCAGTTGCTCGACAAATCCGGGACATACATAGCGATATGCGCTCGAGTGCGCGTATCATTAAAGATTCACGTCTCAGGCTGCTCGAGCTGCAGAAGGTAACAGAAAAACCGTTTTGTACTTCGACTTTGGGGACGAAGTATGATTATTTGTGATCATGTTTTTTTCAATGTCTCGGTTTTAAGTGCAGCATTGCTTTCGTTAAGTTCAGTTAGCCACCGTATGCCAACTCAGCCTAACAAGCTCGTGCAGTCTTTGATCGAGTGTCCAGACAGTGACTAAAACCCTGTTTTGATAATAGAAACCCGTGCTGTCTGACGGGGATGTGAAGGAGCTCAGCGACCGACACGAGTTGCTGCTGCGCGAGATGGAGCGTTTCGGTCGACTAACACAAAACGTGCAGCGCCTCGTTGCCACCGAGGTGCAAGTGCGCACCAAGTTGCGTAAATCACCAAGATTTTGCAACGACTTAATGCCGACTTTCGGTGGGTGACCTTGTTCAAAATACAAATGCTTCAATTAAAAGGCCTCTAATTGTTTTCAATGAAAAATTAAATAAAATTTGAATTACTTACATTTTTGTATCGTTTCGTTCGTGATATTGTTTTTGGTTTTTACTGGCAGGTCAACATTTTTTCTGTACCGAAAAACATCAGGTGGCTCCTGACAATAAACAGTCGTCGTGACGTGTTCTCGGTCCTGGGGCTTAAGACTTTGTAAAACTTTAAACACATAATGGTCCCACGCAGCACACCCATATCTAAATATATACTAAAAGATATCTAATAGAGTTTAATTCGATTGAATATTTTAAGAGTTCAAATTCCCTCAAGATATCTCGAAGAAGGTTTCTAGATAATTTGAAGTAAAAGTGGGCACAACTTTATTAGTAGATCACAAGAGTGCTTTGATAAACTATCTGTAGGTAGTGTTAAGAGTGATTCTTATCTTTTTTCTCATGTAACCCTTCTAGAATGCTACAAGACCATTTGTAGAATGTAGACAGTTTTTATTTAGTCTTGTAGACAGTTTTTAGATAATTTATAGTCTATGATAGTTTTCTTAGTAATGCTACTTTAAAACCAAAATACTAAAGCGTTACAAACATAAGACGCAATTCACTTAATACTAATAGATTTCAAGTTTAATGGCTTACAAAATATAAACTATCAAAATTGCAACATGGCGAAATTAGATATAATATTTCTGAGTTTTTCGCGCAATGTTTAATCGGTTAGAAAGCGCAAATTGGCGTGCGACTTTAAATACATTGTGAAAAGTGATGTAAAACCTGCCATAAATGTAATGCGCTCGCTAAATTTTAAATATTTATGTAATAAATATAAACTTAATAAAAATACAGTTGTTGATTTTCGATTCTAAATATTTATAGAAAGCTTAAATATACAAAATAACTCACAAAACAAACCATTTCCAAGAAGTTCTAGGCTTTTTCAAGCTAATTTCAACTTAGATTTACTCTTTACAAAGAAAAGAAATTTTTATCGGCTTACTTCATAGTCATTCTCTAAAAATAAAAATGGCGATAAGAATTTAAAGCTTTTTTCAAAACACAGTTGGGAGCTTTTTGTCTATAGCTTTATCTATAGCTTTATCTATAGAAAAACTAGAATACAAAAATATTATTTTTACTTGCTTTAGTTTATTTGACCTTGTTTAGTTTATTTGAACTTTCACTCTTATGAATTTTTTATGATTGTCTACAAAACGCGATGTTTCTAAGCGATTTTTTCTTTTGACAGTATTACAAAACCTTTATAAAGTTATTGAAAATATTGAGCGTATTATGCAATCAAAAACTTTTGAAAACACTAGGTCAAAAAAACAATTGAAAAAATCCAATTTGTCGCAAAAAAAAAACATTATTCTGTATAATTATATGGAATGTGTTATATATGACTAGAAAGGTGGATAAATTCCCTATCATATAAATATAAGGAATATTTTAATGACATACCTAACTTAAGTTGGAAGAAATAAAATTTTTATTACAAATTTGAGGTTATTTCTTTACGCCAACCACATGTCACACAATTTTATTTTTATGTTATCAAATTTCATGTTGTAATTAGCAGCATTATGTCATTATTTTAACAAAATACTAAATATAAGTTTTAGCAATAGATTTTAGCGTTTTTTCGACGGTTTAAACTGTTTTAACGGTTTATTGACTTTATTGAAACAGTAGGTACTTATAACTTATTATATCCCTTTCAAATCATGGCCATTCAATACAAATACTTTAGATTGTCGCTGTTTGGTCATTAAATTTCATTTACGCCACAGATACATAACAGAAGCCGCATGTGTTCTCAGAAACGTCACTGCAGCACGAGATGAAGATGAACCACCCGACAGTGGTGATGGGCCGCAGCCCGCCGCGTGCTAATACGTCCGGTGCCGCCAGCTCCTGCCACAGATCCGTATGTTGTGGCCTTCGCACTCAAGCTAAATTCTAAATTATTGATTATGCAAAATTATTTGTAAATAATCTTAAAAATAGTAAAATACACAGATATAACACAACGAGTTGTTGTTTGTTTTGAAGGAGATTGACCTCACGCGGAAGCTGAGCGAAAGTTACGACATGCAGGAGAAGCTGGTCGCGGACAACGCCGACTTAGAGGTCAAGAGGTCAGCCTCTACGTTGCTTTGCACACAGCTTTAGTAGTCAAGTTAGAATAGCTCTTTTGCAAATAATCGCCTAGTTGGGTAGTTGCATCTTCATGCCATACTAGTTTGCGTTTTTGCACACACGAAATTTGAATACCTCGTAACACCGGTTTTGGAAAAAAAAAATTTTTATTTAGTACACATCCATCAGATTCCTCTTTCGCCAGATCATTTCTTTATTCCGTACAGGTCAGAAATTTTTTGCTGGTAACGAAACAGTAATTATGGTGATTCCTTGTACGTCAGATTCCGCTTTCGTCAGAAATAGTTTTTTTATGAACACTCGTCAAATTTCTCTTTTGTCATAGGTTGTCAGTTCTTTTTATGTGAGAGCCAGAATGGCGGGTGTATCTTAGGAAATATATTTCTATAGTATATACTAAGGAAATATATTTCTGACCTATACGGAAAAAAGAAATGATCTGACAAAAGAGGAATCTGATGGGTGTGTGAAATCCATATGACAAAAGCGGAATTTGACGAAAGGAATTTGTCGTTATTGGTTGTCCACATTCGTCATTCCTGACGAACCTGAACTGAAATCATGAAAAAATCTATTTCTGACGAAACTGGAATATGACGGATGTGTACTAAATCTTTACTCGTTTAAGCTACAGAAATCTAAATAAATGCAACGCCAGAAGTGTAAACAACGCCTATTTCTTCGAAAACGGGAGTCGCCACATAGTTGTCCAGGTCGATGGTCGGTCTAGGTGATTTCGATTTTCATAAATTTTAGGGATGATTAAAACGTTTGCCTTTGCTTTAATATTAAGGTTTATTTTATTCTTCATTAAAATGTACTGAACAATTCTACTATAGCTTGTAGGAAACCAGTTACTTTCGCCTCTCGTCTTTAATATGTCGGATACTCAGCTGTCTTTAACATCTACACATTTGCGGAAACTACAAACAAAAATTATTTGCGTACATTTCCCTGTCATTGTATTAAAAATAGGTATGAAACGTAAATGACTACTTTGACACTTATTTAAATTTACCAGTTTTTTAAAACCACATGTTTTGGTCCACCACCAATATAAGTTTTGTGTAAGATTTCTATTTTATACGTGAGAAGTAACCCACGGGAAGAAATAATTGCTCGTGGTCCACCCAGGTGAACCAATCAGGTGGTCCACGGGCAAGAAGTGACTAGAACTATTACAAGTTGATAAATTACCGACATAAATGTTTTATGCATTATTATCACAATGATAGATAAGACAAATACACAATTTGTTGTACGTAGAAAACATTATGTCGATGATATATCAAAACAAAAAATATGTAGTTACTTCATCACTAGCTCACAACTGCAATATTAGCAAAAACAACGATATCGTAGATTCATATCGTACGTACGTCGATATTTGACAGTTAAAGCAGCAATGGTATCTTCACACTGACGACAACACGAATAAGCTGATTCTCATAGTCAATAAATTTTATTTTAATAAAAACAGCCTTTGTGCTTTGAAATAAATTCACTGGCGAAATGTATTTTCTTATTGGTATAATTACAGCTTGTGGAAGAGCTTTCGCAATATGTTGCAAAATACAATTTTTATACACTGTTTCACTTCTGAAGTTTCGAGCAATACTGAATGAAAGCTTGCGCATTGATCTCGTAAGCGACACCAGTGCGGCGACTGTTGTAGGTATGCGACTTCTATTGCCTATTTATTTAGATTTTTGAGCATCAAGCGCTACATCGGGCAATAAAGCTTAAAACATAATTTGTAGACCCTTTTTTTAGTTATAAAATAAAGGTATAAACATAGATTTTCATTAATTACTTCTAGTAATTTTGTTTTTAGAGCCTACACAAAAGTTCACATTAATGGAGGTTACGAACTTTACGAATTTAGCCGACGGTATTTTTACCCGGGTGTCGACTTCTTGAACAATGCGCATCGTCGCGGCCGGATTTGCTGTTGTTCACGTCATTACTAAACATCGAGTATGTAACCAGAAATAGAGACGAAATGTCGTTTAATTTGTATGAAAACTATTTTGTCAAATCATTATGGCGACAACAGCGCTCCGATTGGCCAGCCCGAATTCGAAACAATTGACGGGTGTCGTCAATTGTTTCAATTCACTTCGACCAGTTTAACTTGAGCTTTGCTATGGACGAAAATTGTACAGAGGTCGATTCCGTAACACATTATTAAAGAAAAGAAATCAAATTTTATTCGGATGTCCGTATCTACTTATTCAGAACTTTTAAGAAAAATGCTAACTGGTAGGAAATTAATTGATCGACTTCAACATCCATAACTTGAGAAATTGAATCACTTTTCACACAATCACAATTCAATCGAAAATCAATCACAAAACGGCGTGGGAAGGAAAGACCCAAAACGCGCGCGTGAAACGCGTCGCCCGCGAACCGACCGCTGAGCAGGGCTGGGCAAAATACATGCTACGTCTTAATTGAAATACAAATTACAAAATACTTCCTTATATGTATTTAAAATACGAAATACCAAATACTTTCTTGAGGTGTATTTGAAATACAAAATACAAAATACTTTCATGGGGTGTATTTAAAATACAAAATACAAATACAAATTACAAAATACTTTTTTAATATACCTGTCCTGTCGCGACATGCGGAAACCAACAATTTCCTTCCACAATACATATCTTGAAAAATAAGTTTTAAATTATTATTTTTACAGAAATACAATTAACAATGTTTACAGGTGTAAAGAAATAAAAAATATACGATATTTATGCTCAGGCAACACAGAGGCGGCCGCGGAAGCGTTCCGGGCGCGGGCATTTTTGTAATGTACGAGTTCATATGAGCCCTGCCACACTGCAACGCGCGGCCGGCGGCGGCGTTTCCGCGACTGCCTCTGTGTGGCCGGAGCATAAGTGTACAAAGCGTGGGTGTGTGTGGTGCTTGTGTGTTGAGTGAGCGCTCTTGGCGATCTCAATTGGATCTAATTCAGATAGCCAATAAGCACGCACTTATTTTAATTTTACCGCACGCGTCGCGATTATCATGCGTAGCTATGGTAAGAGGGCTGTAGTGAAAATATAGTAGATTGTACAACAAAACAAGTGCATAAAACGCGTCGTTTCACCCGAGATGAGTATGATGTGGATCTCAGGTGGATACCTGAGCCGCAGACGAGGGTGGATACTTAAGTCGAGGGTAAAATGGGTTTTATGAACGAGTTATACACTCTGCTTTTCACTTCGATTGCGAGGAAATTAAACAGCAATATTACAAATAACGATAATTTAATTAAAATTGAATGTAAAACTGCAACAATTAAACATATTTAATGTGATGGGTTTTTCCTTATTTTATGCAGCCTACACCCAGCATATAGATACGAGCTTTAAGAGCATGAGAAGTGAAATAGTTATTTTTAATACAGTTTTGTATGTAAATATAAGTTTTAATGACGAATGATTTACGTCACAAAGCACATAAATATTAATAAATATACAACCTCATTAGTCCTATGTTTAAGACTTGAAACAACAGCAAATTAAAAAAAATAAAAGTAAAAGGTACTAGTGCGACAAATCCAGCTTTCGGCACGATTTGTAGTACGACCAATACCACGTTTTGAGCAACTGTATCAAAAAGGTAGTTTTTAATTAAAAAAAAAAGAATTCCCTTTCAAGAAAACTAGTCTTTTGAAAGTGCTATCAGATAAATATCCTCTCGTCGGAGAATGTATAAACCCTGCTAAAGAGAATAATCTCTCTACTGGTCCGGAAGAACACAGACTCGTATTAAATTTTATGAAAACTTGTTTTATGTTTGGGTAATGTTCAAGAATAGTTAGCTCTTTACTTTTTTCATTTAGAAAGCTCACTAGCTCTAATTCCATTTTTGATGTTTGTGGCCGATCACTGTCACTATTTATAAAAATAATAAAATCATCATCTCCTTTACTTGTATTTCTGCTTCTTCTACTTCCCTCTTCATGCTTTTTAAAATTAGCCTCTAAAGAGTAAATGGCAAGATTTTGTATCCTTTGCTTTTCTTCGGACGTGGTAGATTCTGGCAGCCAACGCATTATAGGCAGGGTAATAGCAGGATGCCAATATGGCTTCATTAACTTCGGGAAATAGTTTAAAAAGTTATCAAATCAAACCTCTTTTCTAAGCTGTCTTTCAATTTAGATACAACTCCAGAAAAATGTCTTAAATTGTTGCCCTGTAACCTTTCTAATCTAGTTCTTACAGACATTAAGCTAGGCAGAAGTTTACCATAATAACAATTATTGCCCTGAATGTAATCTAAAGCTGTTGCAATCGGTTTAAGTACCTCTATAAATTCTTCAAGGTATTCCAGTTCTATAGCCGAGAAAGCGTTGGTCTTCCCCAACTTATCAAATAAATCATTTAATTTTGATTTTGTTTTCATAAGTTGGACAATTGAATCATACAGCGAATTCCACCTTGTAGGACAAGGATATATCAATTGATTCCCAAGACATTCTTGTATTATTTCTGCAGACTTGGGCCTTCTGGACATATTCCAGAGCAAAGTACATTTTGCTATTGCTGAGTAATGAACCCTGCTAATGGGAGATTCTTTTATGTAATTATTCATGTCTGTAGTGGCCAAAAGACTTAATGTGTGGCTAGCACATATAATTCCCTGGGTAAATATAATTCCCTCGTTGTTATTTCCTCAATTGAGTTGTGAGGTAACAGAACCTCATCATTTAGAATGTCAGAGGCTATACTCGAAGAAGTTCTAACAACTTCCGCAGTATCTGAAAAAAAAAGCATATCAAGTACATAGGTATGTACAATTGGTACAAATTAATAATATTAGTTCACATTACAGTAAACAATGAATTTTGGGTAGAATTCAGTGGTAAAATTTTTGCCAAATTGAAGAGTAATCACTCTGACTTTTATAAATTAGCTGTTTTCTTTCTTACCTGCAAGGTCAGCATCACCATCAGAAAAATCAGGTATATAGTTAGTAACGCCAAATTCTCTAAAAGCCTTCACAAAATTTGACCCATTGTCAGTAGTTGTTGACACCACTTGTTCAAGTTTTAATTTAAACAAAGACTGTATTTCAAATAGCATCTCAGCAATTTTATCATACGTATGTGACCCTTTGAAGCGATCAAAAGATAATACACAACTCATGCTTTCAAGTGTATTTTTATCAATCTGAAACCAAAATAAATATAAAATTAAAAGTATTGTAAAAAGATATTATAGCATATTTTATGCAATAAAATATAAATAAATAAATCAATTAACATGTTTATTACATACCCGAAAGACTATTTCTGAACCTATAGTATACAAAAAAAAAAAATCATCTACATGTGTAATATTTATTTGTAGTTTTATTTTATTATAGTTTATATGTATTAGTATCACCATTTATTATTGATTATATTATGTAATTGTATGTATGATTTAAGTAACTTATCTGTGTGTTTATTGAGTATGTAGCAATCACTTTTATTTTGTTTTTTATTCCTTTTTCATACAGTATTGCCAACCCATCTACGTTGGTAGATGGGTTGGCTACCAACTAACCTTTGAACAACTGAGAGGATAGTTGTATCCTCTCAGTTGTTCAAAGGTTAGATGGAAGAAATCCCTTTATGGGATCATAGCAATCAATCAATCAATCAATCGATCAAGCTCATCTTTGTACACTATTTTTCTACCTAAGTTGTTGTAAAGTTATTTTTTTTATATTTATAGTTGTATAATAAAGTGTTTACATACGTGTATACTATATGACCTTAAATGAAGATTTAAAAATCTGCCCAAAGTAAATAGCTAAGTAAAACAATAAAATTTTACCCAGTGTGCAGTTACACCAAGGAAGCTTCTAGTTTTTGTTGACCATATGTCTGCAGTAGTTGATACATAGTCCAAATTACTCAAAATGTTTATTAGTTTTTCTGTTAGTTCTTTTTGGGACATTTCAATTTTTCATCCTAGTGTTCGTCTAGACATTACATGTAAATTTTCTGAAAGGTCAGAAAACATTTTCACAAAATTGGGGTCATCCACTGTGCTAAGTGGTTTCATACTCTGTATAATGTAATTAATGATGTTGTCATCTAGCTTTTTCTGAGTAGTCTTCTGTGACTGTGATTTAAAATCAAGTTGTTTTTGTTTCAATTTTGAATTTGTTTCTTCAATTTTTAACAATTTCTGTCTTTTACGAGTTATACCTTGCTTTACTTTATCTTCCTCATATTTGCTAAGAATATCAGGGTGCTTTCGCTAAAAAACACAATAAAGAATAAGTACATAATTAAAAAAAAAAGGAGTAAAGTTTCAGCAATATAGGTCATTTTTGGTTTATAATTGGTCTATTGTTGATTTTTTTAGATGCACATGTGTCCAGAAACTCAACATACTACAACATACTATAAGATTATAATAAGCATAGTACAGGATAATTTACTTAGTATAGTATAATGTATTATATTTATAGCTCACAACGTTATTTTCAAGAATAATTAGTAATGGATTTCCTGGCCTACCTTTAAATGCAATCTAAAAATGCTTGTTGCTTTCAAACTACCTTTGATGATAGTTTTACATTGTATACATGTCGCTTGGACGTTGTCTTGATCGTCGTTATTATTAGCGTTACCGGTACTGCTACCAGAAACTGTGAAATACTTTTCGGTGAAAATTAGTGGATACACCACAGACGTAGATGGTAGACGTAGATGGTCTCCATCGTTCTCTATGTATGAAAAAATATGTTAAACCAATCGTACTACAGAGCAAGTAGTACGTACAATTATTATTAATATTCCCATACAAGACGAATACTTCATATACAATACAAGTATCTATATAAAGTGTTCGTCTTGTATGGGAATAATGCCGTTCATAACACGTACGTTCACAACACAAATTAGAAATATGGTTCACTTCTTCTTCTTCTTCTTCTTCTTCTTTTAAAAGCTATGGTAAAGATATGCTAAACGATGACTTCACCAATGTCAAGTAAAAATGACTATATGCGGTAGTTTTGTAAAAATATGACTTCTACTTTGTGATACCAAAAATCACAAATTCTATTCTATTTCCTTAATGGCGGCCACTAGGCTTGGGCCAGTGTAGTTTCGAATCACAAATTCACAAAGCCGTTATAATCTAAAACTGTTATAACCCTTCTTCTTCTTTTAAATGTTATGGCCCCATCGAAATAATCAATGATTTTGCCAATGTCAAGTAAAAATAACTATGTACGGTAATAAAAATTATACAAAAAAAATGGCGATTTCGCCAATGTCCTGTGAATTTCGTTATAACCCTTAGTGGATAGAAAATTGTGGGACAATTATAACCTGACTTTGACGTCTTTGACATTACGATGCAGAGTTTTTCATAACCATAGAGGTTAATTTTGGGAACGTTCCGTTTTATACACACACACGTCACGTCACCATTGAGTTCAATATCATATAAATGTATGCACGTCACATAATAGGCTGTACATTGAAAAATAAAAGTATTTCGTTGAAATGTATTTTACAACGAAAGTATTTGAAATACAAATTACAAAATACATTACGGTCAGGTATTTGAAATACCAATTACAAAATACATTTTTAGTGAGTAATTGAAATACAAATACAAAATACGTATTTGTATTTTAAATACGTATTTCAAATACAAGTAATTCAAATACTGCCCAGCCCTGCCGCTGAGTATGTGGGCGACGCCCGCCAAGCGCGCGGGCGACCGCGTCTCGCGCGGTTTGCGGCCGCCGCGAGCAACCGTCTCCGCTGAGGGCGTAAAACACGTCGTGATAACTTGCTACTAAATTTTGCATACATTTCTACATTCTTCGAAGGCCGCGGTCCCGCAACCGCGGCGCGCGCGGGTGAAAACCGCTCCATGAGTTCTTAGCCTTATTGTTATGATTATTGGTTTGTTATTGTTTTGCATTCTGAGGTGCCATATAAAATTAAACTATTATTAATAAATGAATATTATTATTATTGTGGATATCTATTTTAGATTTCACCTCTCCCGTAACCGAAAAGATTAATTTTGAGTTTTTAAATAGCAGAGACGGTATTCCCTGGTAATGGCACAGTCGCCCGGTGTCATGAACCCAGGTTCAAGAACTGGCGAACGTGCCGTCTCGAGATCGTTTTTTCTTTTTTTTCCTGAACCCGTTGGGTGGTTTTAACTACACTTACGGATCGCAATCAAGTAAACGCAGTATGGTGTATCGGTATTCTTCTGACTGTTATGTAATAAGAGCCCATTTACTCTTCTGCCATCGTCTGCATGAACTTATTATTATTATTCAAATTTATAGCTAACACAGATGTCAGTAAGTATGTTTTGTTTCTATATAGTTTCTACCACTGTACATTTAATTTCGTTTCGTGTACAAGTGAATGATATGACCTAGTATTCATGTTTTGCAAGTTTTAACAGCGCCTTGATTAACTTATACCTCAGGGTGACAGGTGTAGTGGCTATGCCACTCAGATCTTTGCGATTAAAAGCTCTGGGTGGCACTGCAACTGGTGTTGGCAGGCGTGTAGCTTACCATCAGTCACTTGATATTATAAAAAAAACAAGAAAAACTAGATTTATAAGGTTAGTGAAAAATATGTCATAATTACGGGAACCTGCGTGTGACCTACCTACCTGCAATTTAGTTCCGAAAACAGTTCTGTCTTTGTGCTCAATGTTCGTTTTGGATTTTTTCACATAGAAGCCTTAGATCCATCACCTTAAATCTGTAAGAAAGTGGGCGGCTAATTGAGTTATAAATAATTGTGCAGAGAGCTAAACACAGCACGAAAATGTGTCTGTCTCGCAGAGTACGTCAATGAGGCAATACCGTCGTTGTAGTTCGTATTCAAGCTTGTATGTTTTATCCTTCAGTCTATTTATTTTTATTATTATTAAGGCTTTGGATTCAAGGTTATCACGACATATTTGATGTGATATGTATAGTAGATGACTTTAGGGTAGTCAATGACATGCGACGACTGACTAGTCGTCGTCGTTTCCTATGCGAAAAAGCGTCTACGTAAGATTTATTTTATTAATTTATATTTCGTTTACGTTCTTTGTTGGTGGTCGTACTGTGTATGAAGATTTTTATACATAGATAGGTATTTTCGTTTTGGCGGATATTTCCTTCGCTGGTTGAATGGTATGCTGTCATCTGGATGTAATTTTATATTGTTTGACTTTTTTGTTGCCAATAATAGTCAATTCACGGATTTCAATCTAATTTCAATTACTTTCATTCTAACTGATTTTATTTTGTTCTCAATTCGGCTTAGTGCGTTTAAATAGGACTGATTACTTTCGAATTTAAACTTTTATTAGGGGGATAATGAAAGTGCCGGCGATTCATTATACGTTATTGATAACAATGATGGCGAACCGAGGCTTCACATCCTCTTGATCGTGAGATTTTGCATTTCATGAATGTTCAATGACGTTTAATGGTTGTTATCTAATTTATACTATATTTAGCTTGCTAACTCCCCACAATCCGATGTTAATATTAACAGTCATTATTTTGTAACATCTAAATATTCATAGTATCACTATTACTGTGATTGCAATTTGAAGGCTTGGTCTGTCCCAACAGCTTCGTGCCGTCAAAGAATCAAACATAAATTATTGCACACCCAGTCACGCATAACAACCCACAAAATCATAGCCACACTAGGGAAACCCTGTATCGCGGGTGCCATAGACATGCACATGGACAACCACAAATTACACCCAAGCTCAGAGAGAAAGAAGTGTAGGCTTTCCCTAAATTTCTCCCGAGCATCAAACCCGGTACCTCTGCGTGCCAGGCCAGAGGAGTAATCGTTCGGCTACGGCGATATCTAAATTAAATCACCACTATCGTCAAATTTGAAACATTGAAATATGGTCTGTATTTTTTGGAGACGGAGTAAAATGACAGTTAATAGCGCAAAAGTGTTGCCCACTTGCGAGCAACTAGTGATTACAGTGGATAAATGATCCATCGATTATCGACTGAATATTGGTTACGCTTATGGCATAAATAGCAGTACTTGTTTCATTTGATCATCTTCAACCCATTATTCATCCAATTACTGAGCACAAGTGCATTTTAATTGTAAATTCATGCATACATACACTGTATTTAGAACTATATTTATGAAAAATACTAAGCGGACACATTTTTTTAAAGTTTCTCATTTTAATCCAATGTATATAATCACATCCGACTATTCTTGTTAAAATGAATATGAATAATAATTGATCTCGATACCTACTAGTAGGTCAACCGCCAAAATAAGAACAAAGAAGGCAATAACACAATTAGTAATTATTAGAACGGCGTAACATTCACGATTCAGTCATTTTTGGCAAAATTGTATATTATTTCATAACCTATCGATATAACTACCGGAATCAACTACATAACTATTTAAAATTTTGTGAAAACTGGCAACCCTACAAATGTAATTTTATTCCGTCTCCAAAAAAGACAGACTATAGAAAGTGGAAACTCATAACCGCTCTGGATTATTGACCATTACTAATTACTACTTGCAAAACACACGAGTCCATTTTCGCTGTGAAGTTCGACCGCGCAGAGTTGGTACGTATTAATTATACTTTAACTGGCTTAACTTGAGGGTAAATAGAAAGTATAGCGCGAGCAGTGAAATCTTTAGCAACAAAATTATAATATTTAGTTTTGAATGTTCGTCGCGATCACATCAAACTGCGAATGGTTCCAAATTGTTACCGCCGTTACGTGTTTTTTTTACAGTTCTTGAATATAAATTAATAAAATAAATTCGAATAATTTAGTGAATAAAGAGAGAAAACAGATCACTGTTTCACATTTTGATTTTGAACATCAGTTCTTATACGGGTATAATTATCTTTGTTATACATGATAAAGAATATTTTACTGAGGCAAAAATAATAATTTTATCTAAGGTTATAAATTTGAATGCGTTACTTTCCAAAATCAACAACAGTAATATATTGAAAATAAAAACTTTGTCTCATATTTGTTCACTTGTTATATACGGATTGTACAGTCAAAACAGACGTGCAGGCGCGCTCAAACTCGTTCAATAAATGTTTCATTAAAAGCATAATGTTTGCTTCTAGAGGGTTCGTCAATGGTGAGATATTATACCATAAAACAACCACAGTAAATAACCTGTGTACTGTTCCGATAGCGGCAAAGATACTCGTATTTCTTAGTAAAAACTCGTACGGGAGAGTTGGGTAATACCGAACCCCTAAGTAATAAGGCCTATAATTAACTTCAGGTTGTTTTATAAAAACAGAATTTAAAGTCGTAAGTTATTTATTTGGCTACATGTATAATGTAGATAATCTTCATAAACAAATAAAAAAGGCATTTGTTGCAAAATTACCAAAAAAAAAAAATGAGAGAACGCGGTATTGTCAAACTGGTCTGATAATACCTAAAAATAAATACAAAATATATATCATAATTTGTATGATATATATTTTGTATTTACAAAAACAAATATTATAAGCATATACTCGTGCGTATTAATAAGAGTCTACAATATTATCTTTTACAGCGAAATAATCGAATACAAAAATGTTAACAATGAATAAAGTTAAAGAAATAACATTTGCCTTCCTTGTATTTATTTCCTTAGAGAACTGGCAGACTTGGTAGCTCTTCGAATGAAAGTGAAGATGTTTACATCTTCAGTCTCAAAAATACTTTACTTTATGCGATACATCATTTCAATATTTGGTAGCTTTCTTTTTCCTTTTGAAATTTTTGCTTATCTTTATTATTTCGATATTTTTGTTTGTACGCATTTTCCACAAACTTATCCTTCTCACTGTGTATGTTGCTGTTCGAAACTTTCCTCTTAGCAGGTTATACTTTAGCTTCGTTTCTTCCTTTCTATTCCCTCTTCCACTCAACATGTTTGTCAAATTGTATTGTTTTAGTTTACAACTCCGTGCCCAAATCTGATAATATCGTGTTTTAAGTGCGGAATCGTCAAACCCAGTCACTTTACTTTCAAACCACAAAATAATATAAAAAGCAAACTATATTTTCGAAATGATTTTGAAGATCAATTGTACTATATTTTAAACTTTCAAATATGTTAAACAATTACTTAAAATAAAAATGTAATGTGACTTATCTCTTACCGAAAACACCCGTCAAATTGAAAAATATTGAATAAATGTGAAAACTTACAGAACCAATCGTCTTCGAATAATCGTTCAGAATGAAGTAATAGCGTGCATGCGGAGAATGATACGTGTCAGGCTGTGGTACTGGGGCACTGTAAACTTTAATTAGCGTGTAATTGTTGAGATATACAGAGGTGCGATACTACCCAATTCCACCAATCATACCAGCCGCGCGGTAATACCCAACTCCCCCTATGTCAGAAGCATATTAAATACAGCTGTCATCGTCATGCTATAGGGCTATAGAAATTGTGTCCGTATCGTATTCGTGTGCGCGACGACTCTATTTTCGCTTATGCAACCTTGAAGAGATAGGGCGCATTTATACGACACGAATTTCATCGCGCTCACCTCGCGCTGTCAAAGAGCGGAATCCGCGGCGGCCGCCGCCCAGCGACCGCGTGCACATCTTCAGAAAACGAACTGTCATGGCAAAATACGCTCTATTCTTTTAGCTTTTACGTTTTAATCTAAATGAGCAAAAAAATATCTACTTCAGGCCATTACTGCTAGCCGACGTCAGGTTCATTCAGTTACTAAATTCTGTCTTGGAAACCGTATCCATTATGCGAAATTCAATTAAAATTAAAAAAGTTGTAATTGCATATTATTTGTACAAAAAATGCAAAGAAGAAAAAAAGAGACACAAGATATTGGGTTCACCCTATTTTTAAAAAAAGGGAAGAGTTTTTGGGAATTTCATACTCTATTTAAAGATCTCCGAAAAGATGGATTCGCAAATGATTTCAGAATGAATATAAAAACATTTGATTCGACATAAGCTATTGACCATGTTACATGATAAATTGAAGCACCAGAACACTGTTAGCTGGAAGCTGTTTTGTCTACGCGGTAGCCGAGCGGAGTCCGCTCCGGCCGCCGCGGACTCCGCTCTTCGACCGCGTGGCGGCCGCGCGGTTATATTATTCAGAGGAATTTAAATGTTGTTGCCTAGTTAATAGAATTCAGATTCGCCATTAATGTACATGAAGGCGTGGTAACTGGGTGGTCGCCGCGCGGTGACCGCGCGAAAACTTTCTCCTCGTGTGTCTGGGTGCTTACCATAATCGTAGATACGCCGTTTTCGAGTAAAAATTTATAGATGGATAATGAAAAAAACGTTTGCCTTTATATGCTTGCCCTAAGCCAACTGGAATCGAAACTTTATATTTTGAAACTTTAATAACAACTGAATTTAAAATTGGAATCAGGTTTCAATGACAAATCATGTGGTAAAGACTTTTGACACTTGGTTGCCAAATAGGGTCCAGTTATCACGGAAATTCAATATGTTTTTTTAAGCAACGGGGAAGAGACAATATGGATAACATAAGGTTGGTTTACATTTACACGCTGTTTGTTGCAGGTACATTCTGTACAAGGAGTTAATGACGAAGGATCAGAACCTGGAAACCTGTCGATCGCAAGTGAATCGTCTGCAAGGGGAGTTAAAATTGATGAGCAAGGAGAATGCGATGCTGCATGAGCGCATCAATAAATGTAACTCTGAGGTGTGCTTTGTCCATATGCGTGAAGTAATAATCAGGTGGGAGCGTGAAGTCTTAAGGGAACGGTAGGAAAATGTTCTCGGAAACTATCGCCTGCGGAGAAAAATTAATAAGAACAAAAAGTGTTTAAGTCTAATTTATCCGAAACAAACACTAAAAACAATTTAAAACAAAATTTAAAAAGTCTTAAAAATATTCTCTCCAGTTTCCATAGTGCCCCTTTTATACATTGTAGTGCATCCAACCAGGATTTCTCTGTGTATGGGATTTGGTTTCGTTGGGTCCTTATTGCTATAGCCAGTATTTCTCGTCAGAGCTATTCATATAATGGCGAGATTAAGCTCGCCAAATAATTTGTGGAAAGGAATGATTTCTGGTTCTTCATAAGTAGGTTAGTCATGTGTATAAAGTGCCTCCGTGGCCGATTGCCGAACGGTTACCGTGCCGGACTGTCACGCAGAGGCCCCAGGTTCGATCCCCGGGTCGGGAGAAATATTTGTATAGCCTACAATTCTCTCTCTCGTGAGTTTGGGTGTAATTTGTGGTTGTCAACGTGTGTGTCCATGGCACCCGCGACATAGGGTTTCCCTAGTACGGGGCTATGTTGAGGGTTTGTGTTATTATTATTACTAGATACTAAATCCATGGTTGTACTTGTCGCTAACGGGGCCTCCGAGACCAAATCGCTCTATTCCTTATTTAGTTAGAACTTCACGGAATTTGTCTCTATCTTTTCTTGCGGCTGTATAATCGAATGGAACAAAGCGAACTTCAGCCCAGTGTTTATAAACCCATTTTCGTGACAGCCCCTTCTTATTTCAGATTCCTACAGTTTGAATGAATACAAATGCAAGAATAGTAGTCTTCCAGGGTGCCAGATCGGTACTTTCGTGAAATGTCTGTTTGGACTGATTATGTCACTCGTACATTCATCTCGTGCTGTTGTGGATTAAATCTTCCACAAATGACAGTTTATAAGGGGCGCCCTAAGAATTAAAACTTAATTTAAAAAAAATGTTTTTTTGAAACCACAAATCTGGCATACAGGAGTTATACTCTCATAATATAAATATATTCATTCAAACTATTGGGACCTGAAAAAATAAAGGGGACGGTGCGAAAATGGGTCTCATAAAATCCCCATAAAACACTTTTCATCCAATGTTTTACCACTTCACAAACCATCAAGCAGTAATGTCAGCATTACTATGTTCCGGTTTTGAAGGGTAAGGGCGCTGGTGAAATTACAGACGCATGGGACTTGTCAACTTAGTCTCAGGGTGACAGGTGCAGTGGCAGTGCCCCTCAGATCTTTGCGATTTAAAGCTCTGAGCGGCACTGCAACTGTTATGGACAGGTGTAAAGCTGGTAGGCTCGGCACACGACTTGTTCGTCCCATCTCATGATATTATAAAAAAAATCTGGAATTTTGGTGCCATGTGCCAGCACTTGCACTGCACTGGGCATAGCGTACTGAATTCTTTCGTTTTTGTTTTAGCCGTACTTTTGTTTTTAGCGCTGACTCAAGGACACTAAGACGATAGTATTAGAAATGCCTCAGATATTAGGACGGGCAAAGCCCGTACCTTTTTGTGCCATTTCGGTATTGTTTATAGACAAAAATTTCAAAGAATCTATCGGCTTCCCCGATCCTTTTTGAAGACTACGTCGGGGTTATCAGTGTAATTTCCGAAGTTACTTGCTATGCATAATGGAGGAGTGGGATCATACTCCTGAAAAACTACACTCGCGAGCAACCAAATCGACTCAAGCGCTACCTCTACATTCA
>NW_020653200.1:16273938-16285921 GCF_003589595.1 Hyposmocoma kahamanoa | reverse complement strand
TGAATGTAGAGGTAGCGCTTGAGTCGATTTGGTTGCTCGCGAGTGTATTTATTTGTAAATTGTTCTACAATATATGTATACCTACTGAATTTTAATTATGTAGCGCGTGTATACTATTGTAGGTACTTCCATTTTATCCCTATATGACGTTGTAATAGATGGAGGATACCAGTCGTCTGTTTAATGATATCTGGAGTACGTAATTGTCTCAGTGTTTCATGAGAAAATTAATGAAGTTCTCTAATAGATCGGGCTGATCATCCGTCTGGTGTATTGATATTGTCTCTCTGTACTGGCCGGTGATGTATATTTAATATGAAATAAGACCGTGTACTCTGGCGTGATATTAATTCTTTACAGAAATCCTTTGTTTTGTCTTCTCAGCAGATTTTTATTTTATATTTGCCACCATTTGCTTCATTTTTGAATAAGTATTAATAAAATGTAATTTTTAGGGCGATGCCACTGCGATGAACCAAGAATTTTCCATCAAACAGAAATTAGATTCTTGCTGTCCGGTAAGAGTCCATTAATAGGTTAGGCATACCACGTTTTTTTAATGAAAAATTATGTTTACATTTGAATAAATTTTTTCTAGACTCAAGATAAATCTGGAAATCAACAGCTCGTTGCCAAACTCGAGACATATAAATCTTCTACACTACACCTTGTACGTATACTTGTTTACGTTCTCTTCTATTATACGCATGATGCTAGCTATAAAGCACACATGAGCATAGCATTTACCCATCTGTCATTTACCGTTATCTTTATTCAAAACTGATTGATCTACTATAGTTATTTTTTTAAATTATTTATTGAGGACTCAGGAAGCCTGTCCTTGGTTTGAGATATCCACACGAAAGTTCGATAGCAACCGTAAAGGCGCAGGCTCATGCTCAGGTTGGTGATTTTTCAATTATTACGCGCAGGAGAAGCAGTTAGGGGGTTTGGAAATAGAGGTCCGCCACGCACGCGTCGAGATGGAACAGATAAAAGCAGCGGCGATGGCCACATCCTTCGCTGGTGCCGGAGGGCCCTCGTGCAAGAACGCCAAGGGCGCCAATACCTGCTTCGACCAACCGGTATCACCCATTCAGAACAGCCTAGTTTCGTACACAAAAAACGACATGGGCATGCTGACGTCTGGACAAACATGACTTTTTAATCCCCTGTGCAAAAAGATGAGAGTTATATGTTTGCCCCTATGTAAAAAAGATGGCAGTTATAAGTTTGCCTTTGTTTGGCTGTATAGTATCGTAACTAACACACGGTGGACTGAATTAGAGTGTTTTTTTCGACTAATTTAAACGGGATGGTCTCGGCTATGATTGATGAATTCCAATTAGTGTAGGAATCTCAGTTATTAAATGAATATTTGTTTGATTTCTATATTTTACTTCTATATATTTATTTTCAATTATTTTTTATGAAATTACTTCACTAGTTTCTTATAATTATTAATACAAAGATCGGACACTTAGAAAAAATTCCTTCGATCCGGCCGGATTCGATTACATTTATGTATTAATAATTGTAACAAACTAGTGGAGTAATTTCACTAAAAATAATTGAATATAATATTCAATACAAATTTAATTACAGATAATAGAGACATCTCCAGCCAGGGTAGGGCTGGTAGCTGTAAAGTTCCTAACTGGATGACGAAATTATAGATTTCTCGTAGATGGCGCTAGGGCTAAGAAGTCGTTGAAAACCAAATACAAAGATCCGACAACAAGCATATAGAAAAATTCTAAGGTCCGCTGGTTCGTTCCGTGGCTTAGTTGGCGTAGCGTCTGGCACGGTTTGCTAGAAGACGTCGGTTCGATTTTTTTTATATTATCCAGGGACGGGACGAACAAGTCGTGCGCCTGATGATAAGCTACACGCCTATCCATAACAGTTGCAGTGCCACTCAGAGCTTAGACATAATTTGACAAGTCCCATGTACCTGTAATTTCAACCCTTCAGAACCCTTACCCTTCAAAAGCGGAACTCAATAATGCTCACATTACTACTTGGCGGCACAAATAGTAAAGGTGGTACATCACTGGATGAACTCTTTCACAAGGAGCTACTGCTACTGAAAACCTGCTGAAATCCGGCCGGATCGAAGGATTTTTTTCTGAGTGTTTGATCTTTGTATTAATAATTGTAATGACATTTGTTGTAACTTTGAATCACAGAAATCTAAATAAATGTATTGAGATTTCTGTGCCTTGATTAGATTAGATTATATCAGTTAGAATAGATTAGATCAGCTAGGACAGTCTGCAGACTACTCAACTCCCCAACTACTTACAGTAGAACTCATTGACTTACAATTATATGGACGTCGGGTCCGCGCTAAAAAGTGTCCGCACTTGTAAGGCGCTAAAATCGTATACAGAGCGCCAAACTCCGCTTTAGTCTTCATTTGTTCTACTGACAGCGCGATACTGCGATGACATTACAATTTAAATTTCGAATAGGTTGACTTGGGACATTTTTTTCGTGGTTTTTGTATTAGACCCGTCGTCCATTTATTTGTAAGTCAATAGTAGAACTGTCGTGTTTGAGTTCATTAAATTAGTCTAAACGAGTTGTTAGGTTACAGATGGTGATTTTTGAAATTTGAACACTATTTTGATTAGGGTTTTTTTTAAATTTTAAATGAAGCGTTAGTGCACTATCCTTTCATTATGACCCTGTAAATACTCTGATTGAGTACATCTATCATCTATTTGGATATTTACAAAATAAAATTACGCAAATAGTATTTATGATAAAATATTTATTATTTAACTGCCTCCGTGGCCGAACGGTTACCATGCCGGACTGCCACGCAGAGGTCCCAGGTTCGATTCCCGGGCCGGGAGAAATAATTGTATGGCCTACAATTATTTCTCTCGTGAGTTTGGGTGTAATTTGTGGTTGTCTATGTGTGTGTCCATGGCACCCGCGACACAGGGTTTCCCTAGTGCGGGGCTATGTTGAGTGTGTGCGTTATTTATTATTTATTTATTTATTTATTTATTTGCCTTGCCGTGAAATTTATGCGTGGATAAGTTGGTGGCACTGTGCTAAGAACTGCAATTGGCTAATGTGAGATGCTTTGATTACAGCCCGGAGGGCCACCGGTGCCGCCTATGACCAAGGCTGTAAGTATTCATCCATAAACACTTGCTATTAGTTGTACTAACCAAATGTACCTATTTGTAGGAAAAGAAACTTTTTTTTTTGCACCTAAATCGCGTGTATTTGTTTTTTCTTGCTTATCGTGAATATTTTATGGACAACTTTGTCACGAACGCATTAAGGTGCACATTCTGACGAATATCAATTTCAATCAGAAGTGCACGTTTTGATCATTACAATAAAGTTGATTTTTATGTAATGTTCAGCGATTGGAAATGAAACTTTATTTTCGGATGTAAATCGCGTATATTTGTTCTTTTTCCAAACATAAAGTTGATTTTTATGTAATGTTCAGCGATTGAAAATGAAACTTTATTTTCGGATGTAAATCGCGTACCTATATTTGTTCTTTTTCCAAACACGTCTACGGCTCTATAGGCCCTTTGGTCACAGCCGACTACCTTGTAAAGCGCCTGAAAAGTTCGTTTGTTTGAAAAACAAATATTCGCGATTTAAATCCGAGACAGTAGTTTCTTTCCTCTGTGTAATAATCGCAAAAACCGACATCGAAAACCGAAACCGAAATCGACAAATGTAATTGTATATAGAAACAAGTCAATATTATACTCGTATCTGTCTATCTATCTATCTATCCATCTATAACATAATACTCCCTTATTTACATTCTTTATAGTACCGACGACAAAATGACGCATAATCTGAGTATATACTACTTTCAAATTTGCGGAGGGATACGAACTAAACTACAACCACTATATATGAATATCGGTGACTCTCAATACCCGGAACACATTCTAGTTTATATACCTAGCTCTGACCATAATAAAAGGCACATGATCAGTGCCGCCTATATTGGTAATAACTCGCCTACTAAGGTCTATGAGAATTTTTTTAGACAATGACCCCGACACGGACAAATTTTTTTTGTTTGGAGACTATAATATACCGATGGCGAACTGGATTCAGGGCACGCAAAACAATAGCCTTATTTGCACAGGCACTACTCCAAATGTTTAAGTCTACGAGGATTTATGACACTTTGTGCATCTCAATATAATTATTATATAATTATTTGAAAAGCTGTGATCACAGAACGCTAGATCTTTTGCTATCTAACACATACTACTCTGTTCTTCCGATTACTGTACCCTTGCTCAAATTAGATAATTACTATCCCGCATTCATGATGACTGATCACTGTATTATCTAAAATGAAAAGTACACATTTAATAAAGTTTAATTATAACAAAGCAAATTATGAACGGATATGCACAGAGTTAACAGACATTGATTGGAGTTGTTTATCAGCTAATTTACCAGCTGAAGTAGCTCTTGATAAATTTTATGAACTAATATACAGTATTTATCGAGTTCTTAGGTTAATATTAAGGTTAATATTTAATTTTACAAAGCAAAACATTCCAATTTACGCTACATTAAGTTTTACAAATTATTTTTTTATTGAATGAATTTTTATTAAGTTTAATTTATTATTAATTATTAATAGAAATTAGAATAAACTAAAACATTTTGTAAAATTAAAACTAAGGTATTTAATTATTAACTACTACTAACTAACTAACTATTGTAACTATATGAAAAAATAGGGTGGTTTGCATTAATATTAGACATAACTGGTTGAAGACTGTACCACCTCAGTCAACCGTGACCACGGGACCTGTAAAGGGCCCGAAACGTCGGTTTGTTTGAAAAAACAAATATACGCGATTTAAATCCGGAAAAATAGTTTCATTTCCTAATATACAGTATTATTAGAAGAACATTCCGCAATCTCAACCGAAAAATCATCATTTTCCAATTTGGTTCTCAAAATCATTAATACATAATTATGTTCAAAAATAAAAAAGATATTGGATTAAAAAGAAAGTCTACAACAATAACTATGACTATTACACACATATATACATCTATATAGCTCAATTATCACTGACTGACTGAACCAGTGATTTAGATGATTGTTCTCCTAGAAGGAGTCACGGTGGGTAAAAATGATGTACGGGAGTCGTGATCGGATGGCTCCGGTGAGTACCAGAAAAATCCGAAACCTTCGAAAAATGGACTGCATCTGGTGGGACTCTAGCTGCGCAGCCAATGTATAATACCTACCTGAAGGGTCGTTGAACTAAAATTAATCGACATCTTGGTCAGTTTCCACCGTCAGTGAAAAAAATTCGAAATTCGAATAAGATGGCCGCCGTACAAATTTCAGAGCCTTATAGCTCGACCAAATGTCATAGAGGGCGGTGGGGGTCAACTGCCGGTGACAAAATTTTTCAAAACGGCCTACTCAAAATGGCGGCCCCAAAGAAAGGAGGTCCGATCCGGCTTAAATTTGGCATGCATACATGGTCCCCATACATGGTCCCCACAATGCGAATATGGTTAATATAATATGGTTGAATTTTCGATTCCGCCATTTTCTAAGATGGCCGCCATACATGTGAAATATTCTGCCCTTTGGCGTTTTTCTCCCAGAAAGAGGGCGGGAGGGTAAAAATAATATCGATGAATTATGGTCAGACGGGCTTATTGAACATCAGAAGGCAACGAAATCTTCGAAACGTGCTCCGTATTAGGTAGCACCCCAGCTGCCCGGCTAAAGTACGCGTCGTGGCCCAAAGTCTCCAAAGAAATGTTCATCCACACCCAGGCAGTTCCTACCAAGAGTGAAAAAAATTCAAAATTCGAAACACTAAATGGCCGCCATACAAATTTTGGGAGCCCGTATCTCGGCAACTATTGGAGATCTCTTAGAATCTTTATAAAGACAACAGCCAAATTTCTTGCATCTCCACTAAATATAATTTTTAATAAATGCCTTGCTGTAGGTACTTTCCCAGTTAAATGGAGGACCGCTAATATAATTTCTGTCTATAAAAACGGTCCTAAACAAAACATTGAGAACTATAAACCAATATCCATTGTTTGTACATTAGCCAAGATATTTGAAAAGTTAATCCATGAAGAGCTGTATCCGGTCTTGAGTTCCCTCATAATACCCGAACAGCATGGTTTCGTTAAGCGTAGATCAACTGTATCTAAGTTACTATTATTCACTGGCTTCGTTTTTGAAAATATAGACAACGGCATCCAAGTAGTAATACACCGATTTTCAGACAGCTTTTGATAAAATTGATCACAAACTATTACTTGATAAGATAGCCTTTTATGGTATACGAGGGAATTTACTCCGTTGGTTCTCATGTTACATCTGCAATAGGTCGCAGAGAGTCATTGTTAATGGATATCATTCAAACCTAATCGACGTAAAATCGGGTGTACCTCAGGGACCAATCTTAGGCCCGTTATTATATATATATTATATTTATAAATTACATTAGATTTTGTTTTCGGTACATAAATTTTCTTTTATATGCTGATGATTTAAAAATTTATAGAAGCATTACTAGTGATATTGACTGTACTTCACTTCAACGTGATCTTGATCATTGAACTGACTATTGTATCATAAAAATATATATAAGTATTAGTTTCTCGAAAAGGAAGATGAAAATTACATATATTTATAAACTTTGCAATAACTCATTAACAATAGTAGATTCCCTGTGAGACCTCGGTGTAATCTTAGATAATGAGTTACATCTCGACCTACACATTGACTCCATCGTTGCCAAGGGATTTCGTAAGTATTAATTTGTTATGAGAACTGCCACGGACTTCTGTCGTCTTTCAACTTATTTTTACTTAAACATTAGTCTGATTCGGCCTCAAGTGGAGTACGCATGCTCAATTTGGGACCTTAACTATAAGAAATACTCAGAACAAACTGAAAAAATTGAAGCTAAATTCCTTAAGTCGGTAAATTATAAAATATTTAGAAGTACACCATACGGGAACTTACTATCTAAGTTTGGAATGCTAACACTTTACAATAGACGAATGCTTCTTCAAGCTGTAACACTCCATAGACTTTGTCTCAATTAGATTGACTGTCCAGATATTGCACAAAATATTAAATACAATGTACCAACGAGAGTTCATCGACGACGTACGCGCTCCTACCCGCTGCTTAAAACGCCGCTGCCGAACAAATGCTGGCAAGCGAGTTCCCCTACGTCGCATTGTTTCTCAGTACAATGATTTGTTTAGTGTTTCTTGATCTTGATTGATATATTTCATTTACCTGCTTCTAAATTTAAAAAAAGCTATTATTGAATCCCTGACCCGTTGACCTACCAATAAATGGACTTTGGATTCGCGCTAAAAAGTGTCCGCACCTATAGGGCGTTAAAATCACATACAGAGCGTCAATCGCGCAACAGTCTTCGTTTGTTCGACTGATAGCGCGGTTGTCAATCATGCTTTACCATACAATAATAACTTGTAAAAATTACAGCAGTAACGTGTAAAAACAGGATTTGGTATCATATTTTCAATAAACAAATATATTGTTTTATCATAGTTCTCATTTAAAAGTGTTATTTTGAAAAGTTTTATAGTATTTCATTTATATATAAATGAATCATAAATATAAATAAAAAATGTATACAAAATAAACAAATAGCTAACTGTCCTTTTTCTACACATTGCATGCGCAAAAAATGGAAAGAGACCCATTACGTCAATTTCAAGAAGCTTATATATACTTCTTGGTCATTTTCAATTGTTCGAACCACAACCGATTGAAATATTTAGAACAAAGAAACTTTAGAGTCGCTTTGATTTAATCAAAATTTTTAAAATGGTTATTTTATTAAACGTTAGCAATAACTAACAAAATACTCGTTGTACTCGTTTACTCGTACTGTACTCGTTTTACGGCTTGGGATTACTTGTCGGAAAATACATTTGCCCGAAATAACTTTAGCTCGAATTTTTATAATGTCAACAATTTTTTACAACGTATTTTTTTAGGAAGATTAGAAAGCAAAAGCTAATTTTGTATTTGTGAAAAGCATCAAAATTACTTGAAAGCGTAACGGTTTTATTATAAATTGGTTTTCGGAATTATGGATATATGAGTTTACGTTTAGTTGGAATATCGGTACATTTCTTATAGTACACGATTATTTTCACATTTGTATTAATATTTCTATGTATAACTCATTATTATTTCTTTGTGTGAATTTGTACAAAATTCGACAATAGTATATATAGAAAATAATTAATATTTAGGATAAAGGCTACTCTATTACTCGTATGTTCAAGTAATTTTCAGTCGAAGCTAAATAGGGTGCATTTTGTTAAGTTTCCAGTAGAAGCTGAATATGATGTTTTTGCCTAATTTGGCTAGCAACAAGCAAGCCAAATTAGGCAGAACTGTAATGACGTTACAATTTAAATGTTTTAGTCTTATAGATTTCGTTACATGTCACTATGTTTGTATAGGTTAACTTTGGACATTTTTTTAGTGCTTTTTGTATTAGACCCGACGTACATTTGCGGGGTCACTTTGATGAATTTCAATTTGAAAATTGAATTGAAAAATCTAAAAATTTAATTCGGGTCGGAATTAAGGAATTCCAAAGGATTAAATTTTTGGAAGCGACTGTGCGTTGCTTACTACTCGAATATTCAACATGTTATTGTTTTTGAAATTTGGACGAAATAAAAGCGGTTTTTCATTGTCAAGTGATAAGACAAGTGCTTAGTACTAGTATAGGAAGCCGTTGTGGGCTGGTTTACATTGTCAGACAAAAGTATTAGGCGGTTATTCCAAATGTTGATACTGTACGCGTAGTTGAATGTTGGACAAATTAAATAATCTTTGTCCGTAAAGTGGTTAATTTACAATATAGTTAATTTAATTGCCTGTCAGAAGTAGTTTGAATTTTATTACTTTGATGTAGGAACCAATTTTTTACACAAGCCGATGAAAATACGAACTTGGCGGCATCATTCATACTAAGTGCTGATATTTCAGGAAATAAGCCACTTACGTCGGAATCTTTTAGTCCAGTCCTCATTAATGACAATTATAAAATAATATTTTAATATAATGTCCAAAATGAATTAGTAATAGTATAATCAATTGAGAATAGGCCTCGTCGCGAAGTGTTCTCCTCTACACTTTTATACCTTGACAATAAAAATAAAGCTTGCTAACTGCTATAGATACAAGGCTTATTTCTAAGTAAATAACTATCTAATACTCTCCGGTATTAAGTTGAAGCAATATAAAATGAAGGAATAAGAGGTTTCGCCAAAGTAAAAAGGAAATCAGATCTATATTGTGTCCTGGGGTGTATTATACCCGTATTCACGGGGTACAAAGGTGGCCATTCGTAAGGGTAATGCTGTTCTCTCACGCGTCGCCGGCTTTTATCATGATCCCTTTGGTCACTCGCGTCTTGCGGCAGGCCTGCTCGCGACTGCCCTTCGTCGTCCGCGTTGACGTCTACAATTGAAACAGACCTAAAAAAATCGGTTTCAATGCTCGCTTTTTTACTTACATTAAGAACAACGCGGACTGATGTTGTAGTTACAGATAAAGGTATAGAAAATAAACGATTTTCTATGAAAGGATATTACAAAGTTCAATAAAACGAAGTATTTTGTTACGTTAACTTAAGAGTCGATACTATCTCTGCTCCAATTCAAATGTTTTCCGTACTAATACGGTTCATTTTGTTTGGGTCGAGCGGCATGGACGGGGGTTTTATTTCAGAATTTATTACAAACGAAATTAAAGCCATTTCAAAAATGTATGTCATATTAGTATACGTGTTCTATTTAGTTCAGTTGATACAAAAAGAAATGGTATATGGAAAATAGTTATATTTTTTATCGTGAGAATTTTTAGGAATTGTGTTTTCACACCGTGTATAGTAATCGGTGTATATCCTCAACTTTACTACATATTTAGTCTAAATTGATTGATCCAACACTTTCACTGTTATGCGGAATCAACCAAAGCTATTTGAGATTGTATAGACTCATAATAAGATACAGCGCGTAAATTATTATGTCGGCGTCTGTGTAGGGTATGCGTCTCAGTCGTTGTGCGCCCGATCCGCTAGTTAGAGGTGGTCGCTGTACTCATTGATTATGTTGTTACAGTGCGGCGTCTGCCCCCCATGTCCAGCACCCTGCAACCCCAACGCCCCGCCGGTAATTATTACCTTCCTCTTGATTTACACGTCAAAATTCCAAGTAATACGACTACCTACCGCTTTTTTTCGAGGCTACGTGACAACAGAACAGTTCGAGAAAAATAGGATGATGATATCCCTGGCTTTTCTTTATGATTAGTACAAATTAATTACGTAATTAGTCAGATAATAATGAACGATAATGGCGCCGGTTTACATACATGACCTTCAATTGTCCTCGTAATTTTACGGATTATTAACTGTGTTGTTGTTTTGATACTCCTACTTAAGGTTAATTTTAAATATTTTCAAAGGTATTATAGTTACAGTTGTTTTCTTTACTTTTATCTTGTACTTAATAAGTGGGATTTTCGCAGACTCCGGCTGAAAGGGAAGTTGCACGGCTTACTCTTCAACTGCGCCAGACTGAAGAAAACTTTAAAACTAAAGTTACAGAAGTTAGTTAGTTATCTTCTTGTTGCAATATTTCTCTGTTTATTGAATTACGTCCCGTACACACTCTGATTAGCTTCTGGCTATGATCGCCTTGAACGTTTTATCCGTGTATGCAAAGAAATTCATAAGTATTGAATATATTAATATTTACAAAGTTTTTTTTTTTACAAAAAAGTAAAGAAGTAAAGTTAATTTCTCATTTTACACATTTTTGAACTTGTGATCTCAAATTTTAACTAAAAAGTATTCACTGTTTTGTTACAGTGCGCTATGTTAAGATCGGAATTCATGAAGAAAAAGGAGGAATTAGAGAAGGAGCGATGCTTACATCGCGAAGCACAGAGCAAGCTGCGTGACCTCGAGATGCGGTTCGAGCGTCTGACTACACACACCAACATGATGCTCGGCACCAAAGAGCAGGCCTTAGAGACAGAAATGAACGTCCGTGCGCTGAAGCAGTGCTATCGCGAGGCGCGGGAAGAGATCGATGAGCTGCGCACTCTAGTCAAAGAGCAGAACGATCAGTTGCAGGACTACAGGGTCAAGGTATCTATACACACATCAAAAAAAGTTTGCGATCAATAGCATAAGCTCCTATAATTCTTTAAATTTAACTTTATCAAGAAAAAATCTATGTTGTATGCTTTCTTTAAATAGGAATACCCTGTTTGAAATTAAAATATAAAACTATTTTTTATTATTTATTTAAAAAAATTGAGCCATTAATCATAATGTAATAGTGATAGAAATTTCATAGAAAGAAAAAGACTGTTTAATTAGACTTAAACAACAATTTATTATTAAAAGGTGTGAATTCAATATAAAATAACTCCTCCCCTGGCTCGAATACATGCGAAGATCCTCCTGGGCATGCTGAGGATCAAGTTATTCAGCATTTCCTGGGGTAACCTATCCCATTCTTCAATAGCGGCTTCCCTGAGCTCTGGAACTGTCTGGGGACGTGGCTCACGGTTCCATACTGCTCGTTTAAGAGCATCCCACGCGTGCTCTATTGGGTTTAAGTCGGGCGAGCCGGCAGGCCAGTCTAATCGTGTGATATCGTATTCTTGAAGAGCTGCATTGACTCGTTGAGCTCGATGTGCGGGCGCATTATCATCGACCAGTACAAATTGGTGCCCATGGTTTACTCGGAATGGTCTGACGATATCATCAATAGCAACTGCTTTGTACATGTCTGCTGTCATGAAGCCCCGATACTGGATCAAAGGCGTTCTAGCTCCAATCATAATGCCACCCCAAAAGGACACCGATTTTCCGCCTTGCTGAACTGTTCCAGTGGCAGTTCTTTGTCT
>NW_020653200.1:16221215-16273838 GCF_003589595.1 Hyposmocoma kahamanoa | reverse complement strand
TAGCCCACTGCAATCTTCGTTGTTGACGTTGCCGGGAATTGAGCGGAGCTCGCCAAGACCTCCGTGCTCGTAATCCAGCCTGGTGCAAGCTATTGCAAACGGTCTGCGTGCTAACTTCAAGCCCAGAGGCGGCCCTGACTTCTGCTTTTATTTTAGTGGCGTTGATTGTTGGATCACGGGCTGCCAGCAATCTAATATAGCGCTTTTGGGCAGCTGTCAAAACAGTTGGGCGACCGCTGCGGGGGCGGTCAGCTAAATTCCCCATTCCGTGATACCTCTGCAACGTAGCCACGACACAGGATTGGGATATAGCAAGTCTGCGTGCTATTACTCTCGTGGTGTATCCTTCTTCCCTCAAAGTTACTATTCTAGCTCGTAAAACCTCTGATAATCCTCTTGGCATTTTTTCAATCACAACTTTCCGCGAAAAATATCTTGAATCGCTTATAATTGACTAAATCAGATTTCTGAATGAGCGTAAGCTAGGACTGAAAGCCTTTTTATATGAAAAAACAATTGAACGGGGTCATTGTTTTATGTTCTAATTTATTTTTAAATAAAGAATCTAAAAAGAAGAAAAAATCATAACATAATCTACAGTAACAGAAAAGATTTCAGTTTTTCGAAGTGATCGCAAACTTTTTTTGATGTGTGTACATCTTGTATATGCAACTAACTTATTATTTCTGACATAAAATTATCATTATCCCCTTACCATAATGCCCTTAACCCATTTTGGATTGACTTAAATTTTCTTCTTGCACTCAATTCTATCAACCGTAAACTCTTAAAAGAATTGAATTGTTTTTGTGGTGCACAGTACATGCAAGCGCAACAGTTAGTTGAAGAGCAGAAACGGCAAATAGAACTAATGGACATGGATAACACTAGGATCAGTGAGCAGATCAATCTCGAGATTCAACGGGTCAAGGTATTATATATAATGCTTTACAAGTTTTTCTCCTCCGGGTAATAAAGTTGATGCTGGTTATACTTAAGTACATGCTCGTATATTATTAGCCTTATTTATATTTACGTAATCTGACTACCCAAACGCCAGCTCGTGTATTGATAGCTTTGTTTGTGCTTAAGAAGTCTGATTATCCAAATTGTGTACACAGCTTAAGTTCCAAGAAAAGTTACAAGAGTTAGCCCCGATTCCGGATTTGCTTAAGTCGACACAGATGCGGTTAAAAGACTCGCAGCAAGCGCAGGCCATCGCCGAGCACAACGCTGAGCAGCTCGCGAGGGAGCTTAATGTTGCGCGCGAGAAGGTGATAATAATGCACACATTATATTCTTAGGGTTTAGGATGAGGACGATGATAATGTGCCAATCATTTTAGCCGTAGTTCTAGACGTATTTGTAAGTGTAATGTATTTGTCAGTTGGGTATTTGTAAGTGTAATGTATTTGTCAGGGGTAGTTGAAAATTCATTGATTGCAGCATGTTGTTTGTTTTTGTCGCGCATTGATTTTATTTGACTTATCGATCGTATTATAGGTAAGGCGTGATTATGATAACAGCAGTAGCATCTTATATATTTTCATCAGTATGTCATATGTGTGAAAACTGATTAAAATATTGTGTACTCAAGCATTTGTTTCTCTAATTAGGTGCATATGCTGCTACACAATAGCGTGAAGCCGCCTGAGAAGCCTGCAGAACGTAACCCCGATGAGAAGCAGATAACGCAATTGAACCAACGCGTTTCGCAGCTCACGGAGAGCAACTTGGCGTTGAAAGCAGAGATCGAAAGACTCAAGTATGTATCTCGAAAATTTTTTCTCGGAAACAAATCTCTTCCGAAAATACGGTTCTAACTTTTAAAATGCATTTCTTCAGAGCCAATGTCATACGCATGGAGGAAGCTGTATTAGTGAACGAGAAGCGGCTGCAGGAGAAAATGCACGAATGCGCGCAACTGGGCGGCGAGTTGGACCGCTCACGCGATGAAGCTGCGCGTGCTTTGCAGCGTGCCAACGAGCGTCTGGAGACTAACAAGAAGTCAGTCATAGGAATAACTCATTGATTACATTCTACTTGTAGTATCAGTAACTTTGTCGCTGTTCGAAAGGTCGTCACTGTAATTGAACGGTTTGCTCACACATTCTAAGGTCAGGCGTCGCAGTTGTCCAGATATGCCTACCTTACGCCCATAACAATGATTTCTGTTCTCACCTCTACATATCGAATGCGGTGCAACCCCTAAAAGCAAAATATCAGTTCAATCACACCGAGAGCCAGAAGCCATATAGCATCAATGCAAAATGATCGATCGCTAAAAATATGATGTGTGATTAAACTGATTTTCTTAATAATGGTACCTATTATTGAAATCATTATGTATTCGGATTCAACAGGTGTCTCCAAACTACCGTGGCGGAGTTAGAAAGACAATTAGCAGCGTCTAGAGCTCAAGTGAGAAACGCAGAGAAAGAACGCGAACAAGTGAGGACATTTTAATTTGTTTTATTATTACTGTTTTTAGATTTAGGAACTAATGAGAGGGTTGTTTCAGTTGCAATGCCGCATGTCGTGTCAAATAAAGAGGTTGAACGAGAACTTTGAGCAGGCACAGCTTCGCATCATGGGTCTGACGACGCAAGTACAAACGCTGCGGCACGCCACCTCAAGCACGGGCGACGGAGACGCCGACCCCAATGAGACCGAATGCCTCTGCAAGACCATGTTCCAAGATCCTTGACGACCGACAAACTGAACCACCTTTAATTTGTTTCTTATTTGCTCTTTGACCGCGTTACGGGAGTTATAGGGATAGAAATTTTCTTTTTTGTACAAAATGCATGCGTGTTTTTTCTTTCATCTTTGTCATTGTGGAAATACTGGAATGTGTATTCGAGCCGTCGCGCATCACCTCGGCCCATCAAATCTGTAGAACTTATAAGTCTCGGCACTGTGGTACAACTAAACTGTGGACTACAAACTGCAAATATCACGGCTAGACATAACATAAATTGTATTCTTAATCAATTTTTTGGGATTGTGAGCCCAAGTTGGAAGATGAACGCGTCTCGAATAGCTAACGTGCTTTCTACAGACAAACATTATCTTTTAGCATGTTGGCCTGTGATGGTTCAAAACTCTAGGATTATAGCTCATTAAACAAAATTTTTGGCATGTCTATGTACAGAACAGAATGATGATAACAAATAACAATTAATATTTAATTGTTTGAGTTTTTATTGGGCATTATTTTACCAACTAACGTTATTTTAATTTCGCTCTCGATTGTTGTACGGAGTTGCCGGTCGCTTCTTTTACACAAAAATCAATCTGTTTATATCGCGTTCAAATGTACCGGTGAAGGGTTGTGGCACATTACCTATGTTACCGGAGTGGCATCGCCTGCTGTGAGGTTACTGATAACTTTATGATTTTTTTAGTTAAGCTTGATACTGTGATACACGATCATTAGCGCAATGAAAGATACATGTAGCATAATTTGATATTCATTATCTTGCATACTGTACAAAATTATTACAATTATAATACAATGAACAAGAACAATTTCTAAATAAAAATTCGTCTTTTTTTCACTAAACTAGATAATGTATAACATATGTCACCAGGCACCACAGAAAAATTTGTATATTTTTGTGGCTACATCTTTGAATTACTCATCATAGACTGTGGTGGTGAAATTACAAGTACATGGGACTTGTCAACTTATGTCGCAGGGTGACGGGCGCAGTGGCAGTGCCTCTCAGATCATTGGGATTTAATGCTCTTGAGTGGCACTGCACCTGTTACGGACAGGCGTGTCGCTTACCACCACGACTTGTTCATCCCGTCACTTGGTATCTAAAAAAGGCTGTTGTGGCAGTCACACTTGTTGCTGCGTCGCCAATGCACTTCGTTCGTGTTCCGCGTTGGCGTCAGGTTTTTCGTCGGCGTGGGCAACAAAGACGCGGTGCACGTTGCCAAAGGCGGCGAAGCATGAACGCAGCGCCTCCTGTGCCAGGTGTGTATCGCGATGCGGGGCGCAGCCTGCTTCGTGAAATTCGTCAATGCCTGCGCAAATCGCGGCGATGGCCTCCTCTGAACGCTCTTCGTCCATCAGTTGTGCTCCTTCCTACACAAACGGATTTGAATCAAAATGTGAAGGTTGCTGTCGAAATTCAAAACGGTTAACTTCATAAAACTTAAATGAGAGATCGACGATATCTTAGCCTTGCGTAACACCATATTTGGAATTCAATCTCTCAATTCTAATGAAGGCTAGATCGTGCAAAGCTAAGCTTGTATTGAATATTATTTTCATGCAGTTAATTTTCTCACCCGCCCACCTCAAAAAGTTACTAGAATACAACACAAGCGCAACTACAATCACACACCACCACAAAAATTCCCTCTAAACGCCTCTACATCGTAAGGGTCAGGAGTAAACCTATTTTTGCCGCCAAGGTATTGTGAGCATTGCGTTCCGGATTTGAGCGATAAGAGTACTGATGAAATAATAGGCAGGCAGTGACAGGCGTAGTGGCAGTGTTCCTCAGATCTTTGCGATTTAAAGTTCTGAGTGGCACTGCAACTGCCACGGACAGTTAGTCGTGTGAATCTATTAACCTTCAATTTCTTACGTAGAGGTTATTTAGTTTGCGAGTAGTAAATAGTCAAGAAGTGATTATTTTTCGGTGACAGTTTCCAACAAAGCGGAATTCTTTATCCTTAGCATAGTTCGACGGGTAGTTTAAATGGTTTCTTTCAATTAGTTATTGAAATTTGTTTAATTAACTTATACTAAAATAATTGAATATAATGATGAACAAATAATCATTATATTTTCCACTAGACTATGTACAATTCATGCTCAATAATGCCGACTTCCCTGATCGAGCGGCTTGCGCACCGGTTTTTATGATGTCGTCGACTTTGAGGTCCCGAATTCGATCCCCTGCCGAGTCAATCTAGAAAGTCTAACTTTTGTGTTTTCTCTCGGGTATGGATCTTTGTGGTACCGTCGTTGTTTTTCGATTTCCATAACGTAAGTGCTTTAGTTACTTAATTTCGGATTGGAGCCACGTATGTAATGTTGTCTAATATTTATTTTTATTTAAGGCGATGAGGTGCCCAAAATCGCTTAAATATGGTGTTTTTGTGTAAGTTTTTAGGCGATAACAAAACACGTGGAGCTTTGAAAATAGTACATCCTGTAACACGTATCTTGGAGTGTACCTTGAAGTTCCTAGAATATTGCTTACTGTCATAGGTAATACAAAAACTGGATTACAGTGAGACTCTGGTGGTTAGTTTTTGACATATTTTTCTCGGGCAAACCAAACTTGCTTACTACCAAATTTGATGTGGTTATTTAAATGGTACTTATCTTGATTCTGACACTTTATTTGTTTTAAATAAAAGACAAATAACAAATTTAGGAGTATAAAGTAACTTTCGCATACTAAAGTACGAGCTAACAATTTGCTTGCAAATTATGGACAGGCACTTAACAGTGTGAAAAAATATCATACACAAAAAAATACGTAAATAAGTAAATATAATGCAACAATTCCTTGAAATCAAAACAAAATATTAAAAAAAAAGTCAAATTTTGCCATTAGGTGAGAATAAAAAAAATATATTTTTGGTTGGATTAGAACCTAAAATACAAAGTATTCAAACCAAAAATGAAATTATTGTTGCGCGCGGAACTAGCTGGCCGCGCCTTAGGTAGGGACAGGGGTGAGGGGGCGGGTTGCTTGCTGCTCGCAACGCACATGAGATTAGACAGTGACGACCAATCTCGAGATATCGTGAACAATAATTGTTCAGTTATTGAAAAGAAAAAATTAAAGCCAATTGAACTTTTACAAGTTTATATTATACTATCTAATTAATTGCAATGTACAGTCGGCAGCACATCAGGCCGCCACAAACTGTCAGATTTCCTCAATTGATTTTCAACTTAAAGTCCAGGGAATAGAGTATAAAATTGATTGGATAAATTTGACATTTATGTATTGATGGACTTGCTGTTGTCCGTACATTGCAATTAAAAGTAAAATAAACCAAAAACAAATTAAATGAAATTCTTCCGACATATTTGAATCATTTATGAAATTATTATTAATTAATTAGTGTAACTAACACGACTTTGTATTTATAGATATGAAATTACTCTGACATATTATCCTCTGAATCACTTGATTCTGAATTGTCTGAACTTGAGTCAGAATCATCTTGTAAGTTTATAATGAATTCGTCCATCACAGTATCATATCTCATATCATGATTCCAGTATTCTTGTTCGTTTTTTTGTACGTGGTCGTCGCATTTTTGCCATTGTTCGGCAGAAAATTCAGAAAATAGTCTTGTTAGTATTGTAATTTTCTCGTCCAATGTAGCATTAATGTGATCTCTGGCCAGGCAATTTTTTATATTTGCCCACACAAGCTCGATTGGGTTGAGATCTGGATGATATGGAGGTAGTCTTAGAACAGTATGACCTGCACCTTTCAGAAGTTCATCAATCGTGTATATTTTTTCTGATTGGGTCGTATTAATCAAGCCCAAGAGTTCAGCTTTGACCATCGTGGGAGAAAAGGGCACGTTATGATTTTGCAACCAATTCTGCATATTAATTTTCATACAGGACATAGTCGGTTTCTTCTCAACTTGCACACAGTGGTAAGCTGCATTGTCTATAACTATGACTGAGTTAGGTGGAAGTTTAGGTATTAACTTTCGATCAACCCAGTTGTAAAAATTTGTAGAGTTCATGTCTCCATGATAGTCTCCTGTTTTTGAATCTGATTTAAAAATTAGCAGAGCATCGTCAACTAACCCGTTCCGACTACCAGCGTGAACTATTATTAAACGCCTTCCTTTGCCTATATCTGCATAAACACCAGGCTCCGACGAAGATTGCCAACATTTTTGGACATTATGACTTTGGTTAACGTAAGTTTCGTCCAAAAAGAATATATTTCGTTTGTCTTCTCTGAATTTTCTTATGGCCCTCAAATATTTCACTCGCCATTCAACAATGTTTGGTCTCTCTAATAAAAGGGATCTCTTCGATTTACATTTTTTAAATGAATATTCCAGTTTGTGCAAAAGTTCTCTTAAATAAGTTAATCCGCAATCTAAAATATTATCCTCTTTTAACACAGCATTTAGTTTTCGTAGACTTGGATTTGTTTTCTGTACCGTATAAAACTGATTTATTTTTCTTCTTATCACTCCTAAATCAAAATCATCAACTTGTATTTTCTTTTTTATCTCTTTTGGCCTTCGTGGAGAACTAAATTTTGCTTCCCCTGTATTTTGCAAGGATGTTTTACTTTGAGCAATCACTCTCCTTACACTTCGTTCTGATATCCCGGTTGCTTCTGCCACTAATTTATGAATATTCGCATCAGTTTTATATTCTAAACTATTGACATCGGCTTTCCGTTTTTTAAAAAACGTATGCACTTTAAATATTATTTCCTTAGATTGTCTTTTTATCGGCGGACTCATCTTGACATTGCAATCTCTTGTGCGTTTTGTCTAAACTAGCCAGAACTGTCAACGTGTGTTGCCGCCGCGAAGTCCGGCGCCGAACTGAGTATTCTGAGTAATGACATCAAGTGCCCCCGCCTCCCCGTCCCACCGCTCACATACCTAAGGCGCGGCCAGCTAGTTCCGCGCGCACTAAGTTCTGCTGCGTAGCTTGCGTTCGTGGGATACGTTGCCAGACCTCTGTTTTGACATTTTGACAAATTGCTTTATATTGTATTATTGTAATCGGCTGTCTACCGTCGAGCACGATACTGACGAGATATGTAGTTGGACATGGTTATGTAAACTATAACCAACCCACAAAATGTCACTTTCGAGATAATTAGATTTTTGTAAAAACAGTGTGAAGAAATAAATAGGTAAGTTATTTGTGACTAGAGATGCGCCCAGTACTCGTTTGTACGTACTCGGTGTACTCGGCCGAATAACTCATGAGAAGAGTACTCGGTTAAAATAAAGCATCACAGCTATTGACATAATAAAGTAAAATCAACAATATATTTAAAATATTCAAAAGAGATTTATTACTAGAAATTGTAGACAATTTCTAGCAATTTAGTAATTTAAAAAGAAAGTTTATATTATTAATATTTAAAATTTTACAAAGGCAAGTTATGATGTAAGAATATTTACAAGGCTTTCTGCGCGTTCAGGTAATAGTCTGTTCCTTTTTTCTTCATACACATTACCCGCTTCGGCAAATTACCGCTCGCTATACACAGTGCTTGCAGGTGCACATAAAAACACTCATGCTAACTTTGCCAGGTTTGGATATTTTGTTTTATGCTCTGCCCACCATTGGAAAGGACTTTGCTCTCGCGACAATAAACTTTCATTGACATATCGGCCTAATTCTAGAGCAACTGAGGGCTTTTAAGATTATCGCGTTCCGGTTGTAATGAACTGAGTAACTTGGCCAAGTACTCGGCTCGGCAAATGTTAAACCGAGTAATATTCGGTACTCGGTTACTTGGTTAAACTTGTACTCGGCGCATCTCTGTTTGAGACAAACGATGTACTGTAGCAGTGAGAACGATTTAAGGAAACTATTATATTATAGGGCAATAAATAGAAAACATTATGTGTCTTTTTATTTAGTTAACGAGAACCATATTCTAGTTTTCGTAATGAAAACGCCAAAAATACAGTATTTCAGTACATGTGACATGAATCCGTTTAGCATATTTAAAAAAAGACATTATATGAAGTTAAGCAGCAAGGTTCTCTTTAGCTATTAAAAAGTTACTTACTTAGGGTTGGTACCCTGAAGGGTTTTTATTTATTCCGTTTTGGCTTGGTATGTTGCCAAGATCTTTTGTGAGCGGGTAAAGGACACGTCTGGTGTTCTACCTAAATACATAACTTAATTTCATTCGAGGTGTGGGTTGTTTGTTGTGTTGTTTGCATAACATGTCCAGTTCTTATATGCTTTAATATTTTTTGGTTTGATAACATGTGTATATTTTAAGTACAACGCCATCTGTTAGCGGCAATCAATATTATGTTAAATGAAGCGGAAGGTCCAACTACCACACTTTTACCGCATCGGGGCGTATGGCGCTACCTTATTGGAGAAATTAAAGAAGGCGCGTTATCGCTCAAGGTCATCGACGATTGTTAGCGTCTTAATCAGAGGCATGGGAAAAAATATTCCCTCTCGACGCTACTCCTACCAAAATGAGAGGTAGTATCCCCCTTTATCAATGTCTGCAATAACGATTTAATTCCAGCACACTATCAAGCCTTTTGCGGGAATGGCTTTGATGCTGATGATAACAATTGTCTTTCAGAGTTTTATACGCATGTTGGTCCGTTAGTTCTGTCGTTTTAATATCGTTTTGGAGTGTAATGGTGAAATTTTACTCAATTACTCTCAGTTCGACTTCCTGTAGGTATATTGTTCTAAAGAACGCATACTTAAGTATGCACATAAGCATTTACAGACATACCCACATCGATACTCTCATGCCACATTTCGTTATATCAATTACATCTCTTTCACTTCTGTCTTCGCTCTTCCTAAACACAAATATTTTCATACACACCCGTTTATTCTTCTTACTTAGTTTTAACTTAGTTTTTTAAAACTGATCATCAACTGGTTCAAATATATACGCCCAAGTAAAAATCGTTCCTAGTTTTCCAACCACGGAAGAAATGTGGTCTGTGTTTCCAACCATATTCGTTCATCAAATTTGTGTCGTGGTTCTACTGACATCGGGTTTGGTTCGGATGCCCGCAGTACCCTGGTCTTGCCGACGGGCCAAAGTCTCTCCGGAACACGCTGTCTCTCAGGTCAGTAGATAGGGACAGCGTATGCGGAACTATAAAAAGCGTATGCTTAACAATAAAAAGCGGTAGATGCAACTTGTGCTACGCGTCGAAGGCAGGCCTCGACTGACCCGTCATGGAGAAGAGCGGTCGGCCTGTGAATGGGTTGGTCGTCGTTTCCACGCGACGACGACGACCGTTACGGTCACTCTCGGACTAGTGTTCAATACCTAATTTCCGTGAAAATGTTTATTATTTATAATATTCAAGTATATAATGTGTAATTATTAAATAATATTTCACGATACAATACTCGAATATTAAATAATATTGCACGATAAAAAATGTAATACTTAGATAACAAAACTTGCCACGGAAATTAGGCATTAGTCCGAGGGTGACCGCTATAAGGTTAATGATGTTTGTGTTGTAAATAGTTTGTGTGCGAACGAGTTTTTGTGGATAGTGTATTTACTCCCGGACACATAATTCGAGCCACCTTGCATTTTCAGTATTAAATGCACTAAGCATAAAAATGTTTAATTGACCAAAAACTATTATGCAATATTATCCTTCTTGAAAATTTTAGTTTGTAAAACCGGGGAAAACTTTTTCTTCGATAATAAATATTGACCTACCAAATGATAACAATAATTTTGTATTCAAGCTTTTAAAAATAAAAATGCACGGTGTCTCGAATTGTGTGTGCTGACGGGATGGCAAATACTTAACGGATGATTGTCGTGCTCACCTGGTATAGTTTTACACATCTGTCAACTGTTTCCACGAATACCTTGACAAGTTGTATGTCCATGTTAACGGCGCACCGTGCGCAACGGTTGGGCACATTCTGCGGTGAGGCTTTAAATTTGGCTGAACATGATAAGTTAGGACATCTGAAACAAAGCAACCGTTGTTTACTCGACTATAGCTAAGCCAAAAGGTGGGTAAAGCAGTGACACGTGAGCGATAACTTCATACGTTAAGTATAATCTTGAAATAGTTTTCGACGAGTTAGATTTACATATAAAATAATGAATATTGTCACAGTTTATATCTTTGGTAGTTTCTCAGGGGTGCAAGGAAACCGAATTACGTTACGGAATACTTGCAGTTCGCTCGTTGTTTTAGCTATCTTTATGGGCACCTAATTGTAGAAGAATGATTACCTTACATATGGCGGTGCATCGCTGGCCATTTGCTTGAGCATAGGCCAGTCCTCACAGCAAGCGACGCATGCACAGCGGAACCAATACCGCGAGGCGAGAGAGCGCTGCCGCTCCTTAAGCGTTCGCACCATGAAATGCGGACCGTAGTTCTCGGATATGACGTCTCCGGGCTCCAAAGGTCGGATAGCTCGAAGTACAATTTTACGGCCTTCGAAGTATCTATGACATAGGATAAAAGTGTTTAAAATTTCAAATTTTAGTTTGGAAAAAATTCTATAACTTTTCTTACCTGGCCACGGCAGGATAACATTCATGGTTAAAAAGCGCACCGGTGGGGTATATGCCTACGGCGATGTACAAGGGTTTAGAGCCAGCAAACTGGTGCGTTCCGCGGAGCGTCTCGTAGATCTCGTGCGCGTTGAACTGCAGCAACTGTAGGTTCCGGACTAACAACTCGCATATCGCCATCTCCTCTGGGAAACGTAAAAAGTTTTGCTCTCACATGTCAAATTACATCGAATAGTGTTCCAAATTAAACATAAATCATCAGAAAATACCTATCTCAAGATTATCCTTTTCGCATTTCTTAAATATACCTGCTTTTCGTAAGCATTCTGTTAAAAACATCCCCATTACTATCCTCTTCAAATAGTCGGCACCTTTTCGTTGCTCGGAGTGCGTGCACAGCGAATAGATCTCTGCTGCCCTCAGTTCCAGCTTTTCTTCAAAGGTCATTTTATCATCGATCTTATTAATTTCTTCCTCCTTTGCATTCATATTATCGTCCTTGACATTCTTGTCGTTCAATGTTTTCAGGCCTTTCTTTGCTCGATTCAGCCTTTCCTTTCTGCTTTTAATTTTTGACTTTTTGGTCACTCCTTCAATGTCATTTAACACGACACCTTCTACTGTCTTCTCGTTGTTCGACAAGTATTTAGAATGTATCGATAGACTTGTAGCAAGTCCTGCTTGTGTAACCATTCGCAAGGCTATATGACTCAATATTGACATTCCAGAACCTGAATGGAAAAACGCAAAATAAAAGCGTAACTCAAGTACGTAACTCAAAATCCAAAAAAGGAGAAACGTTATAGTTTACCTATTAGAAGGTCAAGGAATTGGCACTCATACGAGTGATATGTGACGACAGCTATGTCGCGGCACGCCATGCTGCAGAAAGCAACCCTTGAACATTTAGGACACCATACAGGTGCTTCTTCGTGATAGTCGTCTAGCCTGTGAGTAAAGTCATTGTTAGCAATGACTTTATATTAAAATTAGCACATGTTGTAGCAAATGAAGAAAGTAAAAAAAGAAACTAATGACACCTTTTAAAACAGTGAAGACAGTGAGTGCCGTAGCAGTCTGTTAGGAGACAAGCAGCGTAAGGAGAGTCCACCAGCAACACGTCCCCCGTTTTGACTCGGGAATTAGCCACCGCGAAGCGACCCTAAACAAAAAAGACTTTATAAAAAATTGTCGGAATGGTCTATATTTACTAATGATTGCAACATGTAATACCTTATCTTCTTCCTCTGTTATTTTAACTAACTTCGATAATGCTGGCATGTTTTGTTTTGCTTCTCCTGTTACAGTCACTTCTGAAATAAATGAGTTTTAATTTACTTCACAAAGTACAATTGCTCATACAAGATGCTGATGAAGATGAAGATGCGCAGTCGTGCCACAATATAAATTTCAATAATTTGCCTGGTTTGTGGACTGGTGGCGCCGGCGCGGCACAGTAGCGAAGACTCTCTATGTCTTTATTGAGTTGCGATTTTGCCTCTTCGTCAGCAGCTAAAAGCCTTCCAGCAAGTTCATACGACACTTTGGCCCTAGTTAGTTCACCAACGTCTGAAAGCAATATTCATATAAGTATGTGTGTTTAAGGATTGCAATATTTTTATTACCATACAAAATAAGAGTTTTGTTACCGTCATTATGTCAGGTACCCACCGCTACACAGACCACATCACCGCCATAATAGGGTTCTGTTAGTGGTCAACGGTTACTTTGCATATTGTGATACTGACACAAAGGAGTTGTGTTTCCAGTGTTTTCTGCTTACCCCGTATGTGTAGCATATATTACAATACCTTACACGTAATGGCACTACTCCCTACGGAAGTTAGTAGACAGCAATTAATGTAATTCACTTAGTAACATGTGGGGTGGAGGCAACGTAAGTTGTAGTAATTTACATGCTCGCAAACAGAATTTGATTCCGTCCGACAAATACAACGCGTGGATTCTGTACGTGCATGCATATCGCGTTATGCTCAACTCCGCATACACTATGATCGACACGCTACCATATTGGAATTCTTTAGATTCTTTCGAACAGTCACATGGTCATCGAACAGAATTCTGTTAAAAGTCCTTTCTAATTCTTGTTAGAGTAAATAAATATCGTTGTGTTAAAATCTAAAGTACTTGGGATTTACTTGACTATAATTCGGTACAATTCAATCGTGATATAGAGGTGTATAAATTCGTATTACGCACAAAGTATTAAAATAATTTAGTCAACCTCTATAACTTATGCTTCTATTGTGTATAATAAAGTTATGAAATTAACATTATGTACTAAAACTAGAATTATAATTTCATTAAGTGATACCGAGTTTCAGCTTTGCGCTTTTCAGTTCAACGTTAATAATGCGAAAGCCGCGCGGCACTGATGGCATTATGAATAATTCTGGCACACTCTAGGCCTCCGCCCCCGAGGACCTTAATGCATATTTTAGTTTTTGCTAATTCCCAGCGTTTGATCATTAATTCGCCGGAATCAAGACTGATTTGAATCAATTATAAATAAAATTTCATTTCCTACATACGCGAGGTGGATGAAAAGTATCTCTGTTACAGTCACACCGTTTTCAATTAAAAAATTATATTGGACTCAGGCTCTAAAGCCTCTAGAGCCAAACATTTTGATTTTTGCATTGACAGCCTCAATTATGAATGACTAAATAGTCAAATATTTCGTAGTAAGATTATAATGTAATGTATATGTATATTAATGTACAAGCCAATCACACCAATTATCTGGTCTCAAACTAGGTAATTTCCTGTAGAAACTATGAGTACCAGAGCTACGGCAAACACTCTATTGCTGAATTGGTCCTACCGGCAATCGCACCCAATCGGGCTTCATTATTCAGCGCCCACAGTACAAACAGCCGAACCAGACTTTTTACTATATTACTTTTTACTATACTAGACAGACAGATTACTATGAATACCATTGAACAAAACTACGGTTTTTCAGGAAGTCAGATTATATAATACACAGTCGTAATTTTATTTGTATAGGAAACAATATAAGTACAAATAAAATTATTACCATTTATTTCAATTCAATACATTGTGATTCTTTCAGTGAAGAAATAATAGACGAAAAAACTAGCATACCAGAATAATTTAATAATAAGTACTTCAGGTGGAAATAATGGAGATTCCGACAGTGCCACAATTGTTTCCGGGTGGTTAATTTTAACTTACATAGGTATGCTGTGTCAACGACACCAAAATAAATATTTTACTTTTTTTTTATAAAACTTATTTCTGATGTTTATGTAATTAAACATTATTAGGAACGGACCTATATTTCTCGGCACCCGTCTGGCTTTTCTCTACTTAGCTTAGCTTCTCTACTTAAAGAGCCAAGATTTTTGATATAATTGTTAAAAGGTTTCAGACATTGATTGATTGAATGATGCTTCACACCCGATTTTGTCCACAGCGACAGTAAGCAAGGATCCCACAACCGAGGATTACGTACTTTATTGTCTTTTCAAATAAATAAAATCGTATATGGCTATTACATTCATATCTACTATTTTATTCAAAAGACAATAAAAATAAAATATATTAAAATTAGGTAAATCGCAATCGCGCTCATTTTTCAAATTATTTTATGCAATCTTTTTTGTTTAAAAATTGACGGGAGTCGTCAATGGGTGTCGTCAACTGATTCACTTCAAATCGACCATTTAACTTGAGTTTTGCTATAATGGACGAAAATTGCAAAATTACATATTTAATATTTAATTACCGATGAAATGTGATTCCGGTTGTTTTGTAATTAGATGTTTTGCTGTTTTTCCCACACCACCGAATAAAACAGCACGGCATTGTTAGAGATATTATCTTTATTACAATAAATACAGAATATTTTTTAGAATGTACGGAGACGTGCACACAGGTCAATAGTTGGCCTGTCTATTTCAGTGCAAACGGCAGTTGATATTTATAAGAGCTCTATCGCTAATGTGTTACCAGGAATATATGGCCCTTATTTCGTCTCTATTTCTGGTTATATACTCGATGCTTAAAATAAAGAAAATGGCGGTAAACCCTTAAACGAAAGTGTATTGTTATTCTTTTGTTTTTAATTTTTTTTTGTATTTTGGTTGCGAATGACTGCTAGTGAGAAGAGCATTAACGAAAATACAGTAATAGATACACATTGAAAAACATCATCAGAAATTCAGCATTCATGTTTGCATTACTTTCAAAAAACGAACATGGAAAGTTCGTTATTTATAGACTGTGCGACTTCTTTCCGGCTAAGGCCTGCAAAGTAAGTATGAAAATCCAATAAATTCCACTTCTCTAAACGTTTAAATCTACCTACTAATAATGAAATTCTTTTGTCTTTCTTGTATTTAGGTCGCGAAAATGAGTGCTAGTGAGAAGAGCGACAACGAAAATACAGTAATAGATACATATTCAAACACATCATCAGAAGTTCAGCAGACACTATTAAATTATTGGTTAGACTGTGCTATTAATGTGCCTGAAAAATAATAACATTTTCTTTTAGCAATTGTCCTGACACGTCTAATATTACTTTGTAGTGTTATAAATCGGACCGAGGTAGGCACAGACAACAACACAAGGCAAGTATGAATATGCGGTTTATTAAGAATACAACTGTACAGGCAGCTTTACAAAAAATGCTCTACGACAATACAGCTACGACTGTCCCACAAGTAAAAGTAGTGATGCACAGCTACGAAACTGTGCCACAAGTGGAAGCAGAGACGTAGAAACAAGTCCCAGGAGAGTCCCACAAGTGGAAGTTCACTTGTGGGTCTCATGCAGCTTGTCAGCAAGTTAGGTGGTGTCATAGAGGCCCTAAAATGGTCTACACTACAAAATGCTGTATTCGATAAAAATGCCTGCTGCGAACACTTTGATAGCGCGTTCCATTTCGATCCCAGTGCCATCTAGTAGTAAGGCGATGTAACAAAATTGTAGTTATTGGGCCGTGGTGTTACAACATTTAATACTTATTAATTAATACTTTTTTCACTTTTTTTTATTATACATTACATCATTCTCTCTTTAGTCTTTTATTTTTTCCTCATATTGTTTGAGACATATGCTATACATGCCTTGGCGGGAACAGAAATTGCTTCACTCGTATTAGTATAAGGCTTCTGCAATAATGTAATAGTAGTTAAGGCGTAAGCCTTTGTTCTTGTTATGCATAATTTTGACATATTACTTTATGAAATAATGGGAATTTTAATAATTATTTTAACAAATATAGTGACGTTATTGTGTTCAGCACAGTGAGCGCCCAATTACACGACGCCAAAATTGTCGCGCAGCCGCCGCGCGGCGATCGCCTAGTTACCACGCTTTCACGTACATTAATGGCGATTCTAAATTCTATTTACTAGGGAACAACATTTAAATTCCTCGATTGCCGCGTACACCAAAGAAAAGCCAGCCCCTCCCACGCAAATGGACGCTCATTTTAAAACGTAAAAGATAAATAAATAGAGCGTACTTTACAATGACAGTTAGATGCACGCGGTCTCCGCGCGTCTCCGCGCGTCGCCACGCGGTGACCGCACGGTGTGAGCGCGATGAAATTTGTGACGAATAAATGCGCCCTAAGGATACTTATTTATTTACAAAAATACGACGATCTTTTTTTTGAAACTCATTATTGTTCTTTATACATATAATACAGAACTATAATGAAATTTTTCGATTCAGTAGCGAGTACAACAGACAATAGAATTTTGATTCAGAACTAAAAAGAGCGCCTAAGTGATTTATGAAATTATAATTAACAGATTAAAGTACAGGAGTAGATAAATAGCTTTACTAAACACCTAATGATGTATTATTATTATAATTCGAATAACCAGGACAGTTTAATAAATTTGTTAAAACAGGTATGTTTGGATATTATGATACCATGTTGAAAATAGCAAAAATAGCTCTACCTACGCGTACTGCGATCACTCATTAGTCATCAGGTCATCACAGTACTATTTAAATGCAAAGCTTTTCTACGTGAATTAAGTACGAAATAAAATAGACACCTACAAAGGAGGTTACATATGCCTACCTAGAACGCTTGAAAAATTAATTACATCAAAAGCTAGGTGTAGTAGTTAGGCAGAGAGGCAATGTTGATACGCTTCTGCGAAAAACATTTGACATGCCGTTGGTTATATTGAGTTTTGAAATCGGAGCTCGGCTCGCGTCAGCTCGTGACGGCTCGTCGCTCGTAGCCAGCAGGAAATGGAAATAAGACGGTAAGATTGAATTTCTCCGTCCTTCGTATGATTTTACAAGTTGTATTCGTACCGGTGAATACACCATCAATGTATACGTATAAAGTTAAAACAATTATTCTGACTTTCCATACTGCCGTAGATCAAGCTTTTGTTAAAATTTCAAGATTTTGTTAAAATACGAGTACTTTGTAATTGGATGAGAACAAATACATTTTGGGCTATAGTAACTAAATTATAAATTATTTTAAATAATGTACATATACCTGATTGCCATTGGCCTACCGCCTCTCAAGCAGAGGCCGTGGCTTCGAATCGAAGCTCACACCTCTGAGTTTCCCGAAATTTAATTTAATATTTACTATGAGTTTTTCGGTTAAGGAAGACATCGTGTTGAATCCTGCACATTGAAGAGGGTTCACAACACTCGCAAAACGTGTGAAGTCCCCAACCCGCACTGGGCCAGCGTAGCGGACTATGGCCTAAACCCCAGCCTGAGAGGAGACCCGTGCCCAGCGGTGGGACTTATAAATGGGTTGATTGTCTTTTCTTTCTGGGAATGATTGACATGAACAAATAGAAACAATAAATTAAAAAAAAACATGTTGAAAGATGACCATAAAATTTTATACAAATCGTTATTCCTCGTAAATTGGTATACACCATTTAAATTTTTTTATTGCCCTTCGTAATTTATCTATGTCGTAATAGTATATTACAAAGTTGAAGGACATCAAATAACCGTCATCAAATAATAATTATTCAAAACACTCAGAATTCTTTGTAGTGTCGTCACAAATTGCTGTTTCATTCTTTGATGGAAACTTTTTAACATTCCACTGATATTAAGATGACCTTCTTTTTCTGTTTTCTCAGTACTGCGATATTTGTTATATAAATAGAAAGCTCGCAATTGCAAATTGCTATTACTTCTGTGACTGTCGTCGCAAGAATGCTGTAACGAGTTGGTACATTACAATATTTTGGCTGCATCTACTTTTATTATAACAATTTTCGCTACAAGCTTCTACGATAATAACGACCAAAAAGTTTATATTTAAAAAATTAAATTCCGGTAGGTAGTGCAGATTCATGACAGTTTTACTGGATCTAATGCTGCTACAAATTTATATATTAGTATAAATAACCTTATTAATTTTTGTCTTTTGTCACATTCAAGTTTCATTGGTCTCGTTTTTGGGGAAATATTTTCTTTTTGTTATTTATGTTATTTCAATTTTGTTTTTTTAGTCTTCATAATTTAGTACATATTATATTTGTTTTGTTTCATAATCTCTGTAAGTATATAAATCGTACTTTACGTACATAACAAAACCTTCTTATTTTTAACGCTGTAATTCCTGAATAACATTAACGCTGATATGATAACTAAGACATTCCCCCTGAACACGAATGATTCTCTCCTTATATTAACTCTAGTGCCACTGTGGGTTTACCACTTAAGGACCCAAGCCACTTTATGAGAATGAATAGAGAGCGGTATAGAATAGAACGATACCTCCAATGAACACTATGCCAACTTAAGTTTTTGATCATTTTCTATTTTTAATGTGTTTACATTAGCCTTATTTTACTTACCAATATATATTAAGCTGCCCGAATTTTGTGAAAAAAAAGAAACAAAAAACAAAATTCGAAAAAAAAGCAAAAACGAAAAATGTACAAAAATAAAGAAAAGTTGGTGTAGTGTTCATTGGAGGTATCGAGAATATACTTGTACATGATTGGTACTACTTTTACCTTTATAGCAGTGTCCCATGTGCCAGTAGTATTGCGGGCGCATGCGTGCGGGCAGCCGCTCCTTCAATGCGAGCTTCAAGTCTGCGAGTGCGGCGCGCGCGTACCCGGCGTGGTGCAGCGCTTGTGCCCGTGTCCACAGCGCCAGTGCCAGCGTTACTCCACCGTCAATCGCCTCTTCGCTGCCTGCAAAATTTTTAAATATCTTTGTACGTTGTGCTTGGTTAAAATATGCATTGCAATACCTACCTCAGTTCTTAGTAATAGGTCGTTTGAATATAAAAAAATTCAATTTTTCACTGACACGTCTATATTTCTGTTCTTTCGCAACGAGGTTCGCCTTTTAGTAGGTGCTCTCCCAACAAACTTACATTTGTAGTAGTGTTCCAAGAAAAAGGTAAAACAAACAAGCGACTTAAAAATACATTAGGTTTAAACTTCTGAAGTATAGGAAGAGAATTTTGTATGTAAGTTAACCTTTTAGTTTTGAACAGAACGAGCAGGTGTTGGATGGATTGGTAAACATATTCGCTCAACCTACGCTTTTTAGATTTTTCTGTACAATAACACGTTTTGCTTTAAAAGTTCTGTAGTGAAATATTTGCGACCGTATGGTAGTGTAAATAAATAGTCCTCGCAAATAGACTCTTGGAACAAAGTAAGCAACGACAATGAGATTGCGATTAGATAGGCTCGGGCAGGTGCATTTCCGAACTTTCAATTACGTGTGCAATTCACACAAGTCGCAGACGAAAGTGGTACGTGTTGCTTAGCGGGATTACGATGAGGTACAGGGTGGTGGTGGGGCGGAGGCTTGTTTCTCGGTGATGTATAATTGAGGAAAGTTCCGTGCGGTGGCAGTGCGCAACATCGCTTGTCATCCTCACACAGTCGTATCTTTGTGCTGAAAGGGTTGTAACTCTAACTAGCAGTGAACCTGAACCGTGAACCTGTCACGGCAATGAAAGAGGAAACTTCCGGTCCAAAAAATTTATTAAAGAAGTAAAGAGAGGGCCCTAAATGGGCCGAGAAACTGAATTACAGATATAGGTACACGAAGGCTGTAGACTTATAAATTATTACACATGATTTAGCTTATTTAATGATTATAAACGTAGTAAAGAACCAAAATTAGCGATTATTCGCGATGGAATTTGAAACAGCTCCGACTGTTGTGGCGGTCGAGCTGGGAGTGACCGTGGTACGAAAACAAAATGAGAAAGTGAAGGAATATGAAACAGTTCAAATTTAAAATTTAAACGTTTTTCCTCGCGCCGCCGACAAATGCAATCGGCGCGCTGTTCAGTTCGATCAGGCGCTCCGATCGTGTGTGAAAAGGGCGACGCCAGAAAAAGACTTTTCTAAGATAAAACTTATTTTTTTTAATAAAATGTAAGTTAGCATTTGATCTCCATCTCACCCTATGGAAAGTGACGATGAGGTCGACGATGGATGAATGCCTATTCACTTTCGCCATGAAAACTCCCAAGTTATAACGTTCAGGGAGCAAGTCTGCAGGCAGGGAATTCCACTCCATAGCCGTTCGCCATATAAATGTGGAACCGTAACGTTTCGTGCGAATCTTTGGAATATCCACAACATAGCGGAAAGCGGAATTAAATAGTGTAATTAAATAGTTCCATCGCACACTCTCCGTGATATATCCTGTAAAATTCCGATAAGCTGGCAACTTTACGGCGGTGTCTAAGGCTCTTCAGCTTCACCTCCACTAATACCGAGTCACCTATAAGCTTCTTGCCACGGTTGTCAATTGAATCCAAGGTGGTCAGTTGATATGTAGCAGAGCTATCCTAAAAGTGGCAGCAGTACTTCAAGCACGACGTGATTGGTACAGCTGAAGCAACTGTCCCGGTGTGTGTCCCTATCTACTGACCCGAGAGATAGGCTTTTCCGTAGAGACTACGGGCTCGACGGCAAGACCGGGGTACAGCGGGCGTCCGGGCGAAGCTCTCCGCCAGTGATATGCCTTTGCGGGCGTCTGTGGCGGACCCGGACTTGGATATGGACTTGCAGGACACTGCGACTGGCATGCCCGGCACTAGCCCGGAGAGTTAGTAGAGGATAAGCTAGATATCCTCCAGTCCCTCCAGCCGCTTAGGTTATTGGGAACTGGAGAGACGTCGTTTTTCGGTGTCGGGAAGTGAGCGTGCCTACAGCTCCTAGCTTGAAGTTTCAAATAAAAAAAAATATATTGTAATGTTGAATGTGTACAAATGTTATTTACAAAGAGCAACTCCTAGAGTTTCTTGCTCATTCTTCACAGCGGAATCTGCCTTACGAATGAGCGGTAGAGTTTAACCATTGCAGCGATTTCAAGTGTGCTTACCTATGAAATAAAGATTGAAATTTCTAAGAAATTTTTGAATTTTGCTGCGGTACCTATCTGGAAAATAGGTAGGGTACTGTACGAGCACCCAGGGTGGCTCACTCAAGGCACAAGCCTCTCGAAGAACCCTATAACTTGTGAGTGCATAGGTTATAGGGTCCTTCTCGTATGCCCTAAGTGTAGTTAGGGTCACTATAATCAAAACTAATGTAGAAAGATATGGTGCTTGTCCCGGTGTGAAGTAACGCCTCACCCCGGAAAGGATCCCAAGCTTCCTTGCTGCATGTTTGGTCATGGATTCAACGTATCTGCGGAAGTACAAATTGGACGACAGGTCCATTAGGTAGCTGGAGACAGTCGGCTATCGGTATGGATATATCACGAAAGGTCGGGGTCAGCTCAAAGGAACTCCGTTTTGTGGAGATTAGACACAGTTGCGGACAGTACGGAACCCTGAGGAATCTATCGCCATATGTTCGGAAGAGTAGCCTTCTAATACCTCTCGAATCGAACTATCGCTCAAGAAATCCGAGATCCAATTGCAAAGTGAGAAGCCCATAAAAGGGAAGCTTACTTAAAAGGTTTGCGTTCCAGACCATGTCAAAGGCTTTAAAAATATCCAAAAACACTGCAAGTGCTTCACCTTGCTTTTCTATGACCTCGCTCTATAAATGACAGGCATACACATACCAGTAATCGCCTGTTCGGAATCCGTACTGGCGATCACTGAGGAGGTCGTTGTCTACAAGGTACGACAAGAGACGGTTGTTGAGTACACGTTCTATAGTCTTGCAGAGTATGGAAGTGACTGAGATAGGTCTATAGTTATCAGAGTCAGCTGCTTCCCTTTTTCGGCACAGGTTGCACGTTTGCAAGCTTCCACGACCTGGAAACTACACCAGTCTCAAGTGAGTGGCGGTACAGGAGTAGGCTTGTGAGAACAGGAGACAACTCAGGCGCACAGTTACGTAGGACTAGTGCTGGAATTCTATCTGGCCCGTTAGCTTTATTCACCTCTAGATTCCGCAGAGTTCAAAGTACCTCTTTTTGGCGTATTTGAACTGGCGCCATAGTGCAGCCAGCCTGAGGAAAAATTAGATCCAGATGCGAACTCTTTGCAAAGAAAGTGGCAAAAAGATTTGCCTTGTCTTCTGCAATGTAGGCCAGCGTGCAGTCCGGCCTCAGCAGATGTGACATAGATAGGCGAGAAAAGTTAGTTAGTGACTTTATATTTAAAGATGTTTTGTTTAAAAATTAATTTGTCAATTTCTGGCGTCGCCATTTTCATTACGCATACACATTATGGAAGCGTGCGCGTGCGTAAGATCGGAGCGCCTGATCGAACTGATAAAAATTTGATTACTATAGAAAATACGTTATTTTATTTTTTCCTTTGAAAAAGTATTTGTAACGGTTTTTCAAAACGTAACGAAACGCCGAAACGCCGCCGCCGCCGACACTTTTTTGTCGGCGCACCGCCGCCGGTTGGTCTATTATCGGCGCTCATGTCTACGCACAAACAATCAACTAATCCTGCTCAAGATCAGAACTAACTACGGCAAGAGGACGATAGGTTATGAAGGAGTGCAAATCTATAACAAACTGCTCCCAAATGTAAAGGATGCGGAGTCATTTAGTTCATTTGTAAAAGTATCTTTGAACTCAATTTACGTTACTATGGCAACTCATGGTAGAGGCACAGATATATTGGCTTGAAACCAATACGCGATTGATTTTACACCCACCTTTTGACCTTTCATCATATCGAGTGTGGACAGCGCATCTGTTAAAATTTAAATTAAGTTAAATTTGTAATTATTAAGATAATTCCGTAGTAGTCACAAATAGAGTGTAGGTATATGTATTTACTAGATGTTATGAGAAAAAATTTACCGGTCAGCGGTGAAATAAGTTTTTTTAATTAGATAATAGATCCAATCAGTGTATCAAATTTGCTTGTTAGCCAGTTGTAACTTGATCTGCGGCTCTGGGCAGGTAATTGCAACTAATTTGTGACGGGTGGAATTAATGATGTCGTCGCAAACGTTAGACGTCGCTAATAATGTTTCCGACGAAATCACCTCCAGTCTACACTCTAAAAAGTTATTTAAAAAAAAAAAATGAGGTCGACGATGGAAATGCACACATAATTAATGCCTATTCACTCTCGCCTCGAAAAAGCCCAAGTGATACCGTTCAGGGAACAAGTCTGCAGGCAGGGATTTCCACTCCATAGCCGTTCGCCGTATAAACTTAAATTAACAGTCGCATAAGTTAATAGTTATTAATTAATAAGTGTAAATTGACGCCAATTTCTATGCATGGTACGCTATTTGCGTTTAAGATTCTGTTAGCTACGGGTTGTAGGGTGCCAGTGGCGAGGCGTTCATGTATCTCGATTCCCGCCGGCTTGGCTAAAACTTTTCAATACGTAATTTACTACATATGGTACACAATTTAAGTGTAGAATAAGTTAATCAGTGCAATGAAGGGTACTATATATATTATTTTGTGTGCTAATAAATGTTTTGCTTAAATGTGTGCTAATAAGTGTTTTGTTTAATATAAGCAAGGCGTCTTATTAACGACAAAATAAGTTTTTGTTAAGGTAGGTGTTTTTGCTTAGGCCCATTTTACTAATGACTATTTTCACGCCTCGCAACTGTAGGGTACATTATTACTTTTGCGACTAGTGTCAGTCTCGTAAAATTCTAGAGTTTTTCCAACGATCCTATTGCGAAAAAACATGTTCCCGCGGGAATTACATAAGAGCTGCAGTTACATAAAAGTAAAAATAGACACCAACAACACCGGTAATGTATGTAAGTACTAACACTATTGTTGTATAAATATATATAATATAATATTAATTCATGTAAAATAATATTTGCGGTATCTTGCATGTGCATTATTATTTTTGCGACTAGTGTCAGCCTCGTAAAATTCAGGAGTTTCTCCAACGATCCTCATGAGAAAAAACATGTTCCCGTGTGAATTATATAACAGCTCCAGTTACATAAAAGTAAAAATAGACAGCAACAACTCTGGTAATGTATGTAGGTACTAACACTATTGTTGTATAAATATGTATATTAAAATATTAATTCATGTAAAATGATATTTGCGGGATCTTGTATAGATTCTATATCTATAAAATTAAAGTCTAAAAAAATTACCTTTAAACCCTTAAACCAAGCGATAATGTCATTATGCGAAAGTACTGATGTCCAGATTTTTTCGACAGATAGTAGTGACAAAACGGAGAGTCGTTATCGATCCTGGTGTTTTCCGTTTCGTACTTTTCTTCGGAGCCCGACAATACTGCTATTGTGACTGTGAATGTTTACAACAATTGTAACACCGGGGTTCGTTGTTCTTGAATGCCTTTTTAGGAGGGGTCGACTCGTAATTAATGCAAGTGCAATTCCGCTTGATTTAAATATCAATTTGCCTTTTACAAATTTGAAAACTGAAGTGGAATAAAAACTTTATTCTATAGGTAAAAATACAGCTTCTGCGAACTTGGATAACAAAAATCCATGGTAGTAACCCGATTAGCTCTTGCAGGTTGTCTCGATTTATGATGTTTGTAATAAATATTGTAATTGACAAAGACTTCAATCTACTAGTATATAGATATCGTTGGTAAATGCTAAACGTGTACACATGTTTATTTACAAAGAGGAAACCCTAGAGTTTTTTGCTCATTCTTCTCAGGGGAATCTGCTTCGATTAAGCAGTAGAGTTTAATCAATGTTAAGTGTAATTTGCGTACCTATGTAATAAAGGTTATTTGACTTACATTAAAGTAGTCACGCAGATAAATCTGCTATATTATTGTATACTTTTTAGTAACTCAACTTTTGATTAAATTTTTTACAGAGTTTCAATCTAATACACGTCTGAGTTCTTTAATATGACTACATCTTATTGTTACACCCTATGCAGGGTGGAATATTGACAGTGGAATTCGTCAAGGATTGTTGTTCTCGGTTTTTTGGATGACATTATTCAATTTTCTCTGTCTATCATTTGTTGACTACATGAAACAAATAGACCGTATTTCATACGTTTACATTAGTTTTGGCGATGCTGTAACTCTTCATTCATCAGACTTGTCTTGTTGTGTGGTATACTGCTCTACAAACAGATTAGACTTTAAATATAAGTAACACTTAGTAGTGTGACGGTGTGACCTCCTTCATCGTCATCCCACCTTTTTATTTAAATTTCTTATTTTATTCTCACACTCGTTGAATTGTTCCATTCTTTTGCCTCGTATTCTGATTTTGTTTCACTCCATCGTCACTCCCTGCCCGATCGCGGCAGAGAACACATCGTCTTGCTATTTCTTTTTAACCGTTTACCATTTTACTAAAAATCGCTTGTACAATATACATTTTTAGGATCATAAGTATTGTTAAAACCGCAATAAATACTTATAAAACTGGATTTATTAAAAAACAAATACACGCGATTAAAATCCGGAAAAATAGTTTCATTTCCTTTACATTACGTGTATCAATCGCGAAAACCTAAGAACTCGATATGGATTTATTACCATTACCCTTTACCCTTTTGAAATTTGAACTTTAAACTTACTAAGTAAGATGTACGGAGGCTGCGGAGGCTACTACTATATTCCATCCAACAGGACATAACGCCACCAGCACCAGCAGCCCTCTTACAGTAATAAATTTAGACGTAAACGCAAGAGGGTAGAATGCAAAAATGGAGTACATCCCCAAAAATAGAGAAGAAATGTCATTTAATTTGTTTGAAAACTATTCTGCCAAATCATTACGGTGACAATTGCGCTTCGATTGGTCAACCCGAATCCGAAACAATTCACGGGTGCTGTCAATTGTTTCACTTCAAATCGACCAGTTTGACTTGGGCTTTGCTATAATGGACGAAAATTTAAAAATTACATATTTAATAACCAATGAAATGTGATTCCGTTTGTTTTGTAATTAGATGTTTTGCTATTTTTCTCCCACCGCGGAATGGAACAATCCCCCATTGTTAGAGATGGGTGAATATCAACAAATGAATTTTATTGTAAGTTTGGTGGCGCAATTTTTTGTTTCAAATTTTCCAGTATCCGAGACTCGTTTGCGATAAAATGAAACATTTCATTTATTTATACGTGGCAGGGACATATCCATTTTCATTAATTTCAGAGATATAAGCAATTCAAATTTTTGCCGCCATCAAAACTTTATTACTACCAAATTTGGAATATATGTAAAAACAAAGACAATTAAGTTAATTTAATTTAGTTTTTTTCATTTTTTAAGTGTAATGAAATCACTATGTCAACGTCGCATTCTAACTTGTAATAAACTACTTTATGAAAACTACTACTAACGCACACACTCATAGCCCAGCAGTAGGGAAACCCTGCTTCGCGGGTGCCATGGGCACACATATAGATAACCACAAATTCGTCCAAACTTATCAGAGAAATAAATGTCGGCCACACAAATACATATATACTACGTATACGTACTAAATATATACTACTACGTGTGGTATGTTTGTGTTATTTCTTCGAAATAATTGAAACATTGCTACACAAATCTGTAAAAAAATATAAGTAATTTAGTAACTAAACTTATTTATTTAACAAACTTAGCGGACCTGCAATTTTTTGTTTGATCAATTTAGTTTAAAACAAAATGCAATACTTAAATGTTTGTAAACAAAAATAATATAGTCGTCACCATCACTCAGAGCAGTTGCTCCAGCTTTTGTTTCTAAATATGTGACATCGTTTCGATATTGACAATGACTTACTTACGACTGGAGACGGCGACATAGATATCTTTAATATAAAAAATACTAAGCAGTTTCTTCGTATGTGCAAGCAATTTGTTTGAACTTATGAAACTTGTAAATATCTATTATAGATAACTAATTATTACTGTAATTTTATATTTCTAATTATATATTTTCTTTAGTATCTCATTGGTTAACATTAGATTTTTAGTGATGTATACACCTGTAGTGACTTGGCACCTTGTATAGTGAACCTGTGTATATTTTTTTTTTAATATTGTTTTGTGTTAAGTTGATGGTGTATCTTTAAATAAATAAATTAAATAAATAAATAAATAAATAGATATTCATCTTCGTGACGTAGTGAAGTATCCCTAGAGTTATCGGAAATGAAACTATTTTGCCGGATTTAAATCGCGTATATTTGTTTTTTCAAACAAACCAACGTCTCAGGCCCAGGTCCCATGGTCACGGTTGACTCTAGGTTGAGGAATGGAAAACATGGAATAATAGTTTAGTTTCCCATGTGTAACAATCGCGAAAACCTAAGAACTCGATATGTCTCTAGAGTTATCGGTGTTGTTGTTGAAAATGCGAGTTTGTATCATATTGTCTATTTAATGAATCTACATTCAATACCCCTACAGAAGAAGTTATGTTTTGAGATTTTGTTGTTGTCTTTGGACTTAATAAAAATGTTTTTGCCTCTTTATAACGACGCACAGTTAGAACTTTCTTTTGCTATAATTTTTTTTATGATACCATGTGACGGGACGAACGAGTCGTGAGCCTGAATGTAAGCTACACGCCTGTCCATAACCGATGCAGTGCCACTCAGAGCTTTAAATAAGCAAATATCTGAGGAGCACTGCCACTGCGCTCGTCAACATGAGACGTAAGCTGACAAGTCCCATGTGCCTGTAACTTCACCTGTACCCTTACAAGGGTGACCTGACCGGATCGAACCAAACCGGAACGCAGTAATGCTAACATTACTGCTTGACGGCAGAAACAGGTAAGGTGGCAGTATTTCCCTGGATTATTAGGGAATGAGTTCATTGTTTCTTTAATTGGCGGTTGAGGAACTATGATACACAACGCTATCTCTACGAATGTTTCTTAAGTAAATTGTAGAATCCCAAATGTTTACCATGAGGACATACGGTGGGTTTGTCCGGACATTGAGGCTTTATGCTAGATAAGGCACTGAGTACTAATTTAGAGTTATTACTCATTCTTATTTTCTTAGTAAGATGAAAATTAATGTTACTAAGAAAAGTCTTCAAATACTAAAGATTGAGCCAGTCTTTTTGTACAATTTTTAATTTGAATATTATTACTGGTAGCCATTGAACTACGTCAATGTTGGTAGCTCGGATCGAATCAATGCCAGTAATGTCATTTCCAAACGACACTGATTGATCTGTAGTTGTCTTTAAAAATCCTTCAACTCCATTTATTATTGCAACCGCGATTATTGCGAGTGTGGCCATGGCAAGGGTATTCCGGAGTTGAGGGATTATTAAATACAACTACAGATCAATCAGTGTCGTTTGAGAACGACATTACTGACATTGATTCGTTTATCTGCCATTAAAACCTGCCCGTAATAATATTAAAATTAAACCTGTAGAAAATTACGAAATTGTAGAAAAATACTTTCTAATTCTTTAGAATTTGAAACCTTTTCCCGGTAAGTTTCTTCAGGTTGTAAATAAGTGTTATTGAATGTCAGTATGTTTCACCGCCATGTTATACAATTATTTTTGTGAAATTACTCCACTAGTTTCTTATAATTGTGTTAAGCGTTATTTCTTCGGGGTATTTGGAAAAAAGTAACAGTTCTAAATTAGCACTCTGTACCTTATTTTGCATTAAGCCTCAATGTCTGGATAAACCCACCGCATGTTCTCATGGGAAACATTTGAGTTTCTACAATTAACTTTAGGAAACATTCCAAGAGATAGCGTAGTGTATCGTAGTTATTTAACTGCCAATGAAAACAACAATGAACTAATTTTTCGTGTTTGACATTCTGAACGAAAAATTTCTGAAAAATTATGAACAACACTATCTTTCTTAAGTTTATCGGGATAAATAAAACATAATACTTTAATACAATTTCTGAAAGTGAACGTTATATTCGAAAGTATCATAATAATTAAAAATTTGGTGACGTTTTTAAGTTAAGGTGGTAACACAAACGCCAACCAAACCACCAAATTTGAGCCACGTAAATTGAAATTACAAAAAATAAATTACGGGAAAAAAGTAAAATCTTAAAAATCAAACCGAAATGATTATGATAAAGTAATGACAAATTTAGTATCTTAATTTGGTTTCACAATACGACCTTAGCATAAAACAAAAATGGAGAAAGAAAAACTGAATATTTTTTGTCTCCACCAAAGGTCATATAATTACGTTTTTTGGCGGGAAATGGAACATAGTGGCAATATTTATCGCTGCCAGTCCCCAATACTCGACTGAGGCTTGCGCGGGGCAAGAACGTAATGGTTTCTAGTTAAACTACTTACCAGTTGCAACCGGATGAATATTTGCCACTAAAACTACAATTGTCGCGTGGACAAAGTTTATTATTACTTGATCAGTACCCAGTCTCACACAAACTGGTAATTTCAATACTTTAAATGATTTTAGTTAGTTCTTCTAATAGTGAATAGCATACATGGAATTGTTTTTCATAAAAGCGTACACATTTTACTAGAACGACTATTTTATAGAATGAAACAGAATGTGGACACTAGCAATATTGAAAATCGGGACATTAATATTTTTTATTACATCTAATACATTAATATTAATTATTATTGTTTAATAAATATTCTGAAATTCTGGCCCTAAACTAATTTTACGTCTATCAATGTATAAAAAAAATCATTAATATTTTCTTCACTTTACACCAGGATTCTCAGCCTGGACACGCAAAATTTACAATTTACTGGACACAAAATTTATAATACATGAGATATTCACCCAGATATTACTTTACTACAGAATATTTTTGGAATATACGGAGACGTACACACAAGTCAGTTGTTGTTCTATTCACCTTTCTAATTTGTGATTTCAGCGCAAACGAGACTTGATATATATAAAAAGGCCCATTTGCCTGATGAGTTGAGATGAGGGTTGGATGACCCTTATTTCGTTTCTATTATCGGTTATATACTAAGTATTCGATGGTCCCATGCTAATGTTTCTTCGTATGCATATGTTATATTCCATTTTCAAATATATAGCTGATTCATTTCTTGCAACCCCCCTACATAGGACCTTATGAAGTATTAGAAATTTATCTCGAGCGCGGCGGGGTACCTGTGCACCACCTGCGCTTGTAAACAGTCATGCCCCGAGTAGCTAGTCAGTTAAATGCGCCGCATGCTTTGTCCCAATATAAAAGCGCGGCAGTGCATTCAAATCAGGTTTGAGTTTGAGCAGACGGAAGTAGGCTCGGCACTGGTGTATGTGCGTGTATACTCATTTCTACGCTCTCTTCCATTCCCGGCATGCGTTTCCCGGTTATTCTTTATGGAGCTAGAGCTAAATTGAGATGTATGTGATATAATTGTAGAGACATGACAAACAAAGATAGCGAAAGTTGATTCAATAATTAGAAAATCAACTATTCATGGACTTTGCTAGTATAATATTACGTTTTAGTTTACGCCTAGTTATCAATATATTTTTGTATATTTTTGGAAGTTTGGAGTAAGGAAATTGTTACAATAACACACTAACAAGCATTTTAGGATAAATGCAGGAACACTACGCAATTGTTTCAGTTCGACCTTAGACTACGTAACGTTCTTGTACGTACGTTTCATTTTAGTAATGACTGAATGTTTACCTAGCTAAAGTAGCCATTATTTTATAATGCACACATAGAACATTATAGCTATAAAATACCTAATCAAATAATCAATTAAACTGTAATGACATAAAGTAAAAAATAAAACACAATGTGACAAACATGTTTAGACAATATTTAAATGAGAGTTAGTAAAGGAACGTTTTGATTAGAGGCCTCTTGCCAATGTCACTGTCACATTGAGATTAAGAACAGTGTGACCATTTGTAGCAGATTTCTGCTATTTGGGCATTTAGAATTTAAATTTTATTCATTTTCATTGCGGCAGAACGTGTTAACGTTTCATTAAATGTGGCAAAGTTTGGCAGATTTAATTTACTTAACTTTATAACCCCAGCTTCTAAAGGCTTTACTCAATTAGCTTTTATGTTGCTATGACAATGAATCACAAGTATTGATATGTCGCTTTAATATACGTTGTCAATAACACTGGGTCACAAATTACACGGGATGTCACCATCCTTTTTTATGTGTCCTTTTTACCTACTTTCAAATCGTGCGTCTTTCTCGACACCTAAAACTGTAATGACAATTTAAATTTCTGCATGTGGTTAAAGTCATTATGGTGTGCTTCTATTGTATATTTTAATGTAGTCGCTGTTATCGATTTTTTTCCATTTTTCCATCCTATTTTAGTCACATTGCCTGCACAATCAGTGTTTGAGCCAAATTACACATCACACTTACGTTGTTCAGACGTACTATGTAACTTAAAAAGTTGAAGTGTGTTTAGTTCTGTTGTTATTATTGTTATTATACGTCTAAAATAACTCTCACTGGAGACCCGTTAATAATTGATTCTTTTTTTTATACCTGCTTTTATCATAATCGTATTACTATGTACTGTTTGTTGGTTCAATACAAAACAAATAAGTATTAGGGGTTAAAGTATGAAATTGCCGTTTTATTGCAATAGGTTCTTTGAATTTTCATAGAATCTTCATGGTTTGAGGTTTTCGAATGAAACTTTTTTCAAATGGTTTCTGTGATTTTTTTTTTTTTAATTTGAAACATTTGAATATCGACTTTCAATTGTTTTTGTTATTCAATTTAGACAAGAAAGATGGATACTGCGAAAATTCGAGTGATTTTTGAATACGAGTTCCGACGCGGAACTAACGCGGCAGAAACAGCCCGCAATATCAATGCTGCGTTTGGAGAGGGGTCTACTAATGAACGCACCGTGCGATTTTGGTTTAAACGCTTTCGTGATGGAAATTTCGACTTAAAGAACGAGCCACGAGGAAGACCGCCCACACAGGTGAATAACGATGAATTAAGAGAGATAGTGGAAGCCGATCCTAGTCAAACTACCCAGGAATTAGCGGCATGGTTTAACGTTACCTTACCCACAATATTGACTCACTTGCGTCAAATCAATAAAATAAAAAAATACGAAAAATGGGTGCCTCATGATTTGACTGATCTGCAGAAAGAAACGCGTGTTGAAACTTGTGCTGCCTTGTTGAACCGGTACAGAAATGAAGGAATATTGGATCGAATTGTAACATGTGATGAAAAGTGGATTCTTTATGATAACCGGAAAAGAAAAATGCAATGGCTGACCCCAGGTCAAATGCCACAACAGTGTCCTAAAGCAAAACTTACCAATAAAAAGGTAATGGTAACTGTTTGGTGGTCTCAGCATGGTGTTATTCACTATAGTTTTCTCCGATCTGGTCAAGCAATACCGGCAGATGTCTATTGTGCCGAACTCCGAACCATGTTGACAAAACTAGCAGTAAAACAGCCCCGACTCGTGAATCGATCTTCACCATTATTGCTCCACGACAACGCGAGACCTCACACAGCACGAGAAACCATTTTGACCCTTCAGGAACTGCAGTTAGAAACCATTCGTCATCCTCCGTATTCAATACTATTGGACAATACACTACAATATTATTGGAGCAAGGCTCCAACGGACTACCATTTTTTTCGTGATTTGGACAATTATCTACGTGACAAGAAGTTTTCTTCCCAGGAGGCAGTACAAAATGCTTTCACACAGTTTGTGCAGTCTAGATCGTCGGAGTTCTATCGCAAAGGCATTAATAACCTTCCCATTAGATGGCAGCAATGTATAGATAATAATGGCAACTATTTTGATTAAATAAATTTGTTAAAAATTTAAAAAATTAACAATTTAGATTTTCAGTACAAATCGGCAATTTCATACTTTAACCCCTATTATAATGCAACATAAGGGCCCTATTATAATTAAGAGCTCTCTTGCCAAAAAAGTATTGACGTTGGCTCCGCCCAAATTTGTGAAACAAATATATGCCTGAAGTTCGCGTGACATGCGACGGGAGATGTTGAATTTTGCGCATTAAAAGTACCAAATTCGTTTTAGCGGAATAACTCTAAAACTAAAGGGATTAAAAAAAATCCGTAGTACCTAACAGTTGTCAATCATGCATAAATATAATTAATTATCTAATTTTTGTCCTAATAACCTGTAGCATTTCGAGGATAAATCGAAAAAATTTGAAAATTAGAGGTCATTTCGTGATTTTTATCTATCGAGGTAATTTTATTGTTTTATGTTTCTGATTAATGTCTATGCTTGAATATATCGTGTAGTTACTCATACAATATTATATTTTTAACTTTAAAGTGGATATACCCCTCTAAAATCAAATCGAAGATTAGGACGTTTTCCTCTGCTCCCTCTTAAACATAACGAACTGATGTCGAAATTTCTAGATAATATTTTGCTAGGAACCTGTTGTTGAAAAACTATTTCGCGGCCAGTTGCTTCGGGCGAATTCATTAAGAATTTAACTTGATTTTTAACTATTAAAGGACATCATCATCGTCATCTGCCTGAATCTGTATATAATTTAGGTTGCGGACGTATAAGTACTTACAGGACACGTGTTTAAAAACTTTGCTGGTTTCAAAAATCAAAAGTACAAATAACACGACGTTGAATTCACCTGTTAAGGGTGCCCGCAGTACTGCCTGACTGGCAAGCGCCAATGCCTCCTTGATCTGCCCGGAACGCAACGCACGCGCAGCATTCTCGCGGCAATCGCGCGAGACGCGAGCGTCCTTGCCTCGATGTAGCGCAGACGCGCGCCCCAGCACTCCATTCAGCCAGCCCATAAGCTACAAAAGAAAGTCCGGGAAATGATCACTCTTTTCTTGCGAATTACGAAGTACAAAAGAAAATAGTTTATTGAAACATAATTTTGTGTGAGACGTCACCCGCCCAACACAAATAAATCTATTAGGATACGTAACAAAAAGGACTTGATACCTATTTTTATTGGTCCTATCATAATATTCAGAAATTCAGAATCATAATTCGCCAGATTGGTTTGACAAAAGAAAGCAATAAATTCGGTAATCACTTATATAATTACATAAATAAACCTTGTATGTAGAAGGGTACAAATAGCAACAAAACCGTCTTGGAATAGTTTATGGCTTAACATAATACACTCGATGTATAAAATGCACACTTGTGGTTAAAATAGAGATGACTTTATTCCGATGTGATATTTCTAAACCATCATCTATCAAACAAGCAACCTAAACTAACTACCTTTTTTGGCGTTTAAACCCTGGGCCCTGGGCTGTGCGAAACCAAAGAAGACAAAAATAAATAAAAGGTATTAAATCTGTATTTTGTTATTTTTCGTTTTTTAGTGTATTATTGACTTTTGTGTTTTTGAAGTTGGTTGAATACTAAAAGGTAAGTGTAATAATATTTTTTCTCTGGTCAGAAACGAAGAGAGGTATACTTAGTCATTTTTAAACGCCGCGCACCGCGAAGTCCAAAAGGGTCGTGGGTTTAAATGGTTTAAACGAAGAAGGACCTTTTTTCACAATTCGGCGAATTAATTAAACAATTGTTTGATTGTCGGTTCACTTCAGAATGATTAAAATCGATCCAGCAAACAGAAAAAAACGGTAAAAACAACATTACGAAAAAAGTATAAGAAAGGCGTTTCAATTCATTTATAACCACCCAAAGCTAGATAAATTGGTAAATGTTCGTCCTAAATTTACATTTAATTCAATTAAATTTATCATGATTTGTTTAAGCATACGTAGCTTACGCCAAAGCATTATGAACGCAATTACGTCGAAGACCACAAACTCGCGAGTCTACAGATAGATATTAATTGAAATGATTGCCCTTTAATAGGGGACACGCTGTTTCCCTCGAAGGGTTTTATGCAGACTCATCAATAGCTTAACCAGGCAAATTCGGTTTGTCGTCCTAATAATTTTTACCCCAGATGGTAAAATGATAAATAATTTGTCATCGTGTCACCTTTATCAAGTGCACATGGTTGAATTCATTCTAGCTTCAATTACGACCCGCTTGTCGCTCGGATCTCGTTAGCAGGATTTCTCCACAGTTATTGTTTGCATGAAAAGCACTGACATAAATTGATTCACAACTGTTGTTGCAACCCAAATGGCGCTGCGGCGACACAAACAGTGGATCGATAAATTGCAAATATAATTGCTGTGGACGCACTTTGCAGTACCTACTGTATTATATCATTTTTGAACCCACAATTATAATGATATAGCACAGCTATTACAATAGTGTCATAACTCAAAATATATGAAATTCAAGATTATACCGTTTTTGAACTCTACGGGTCAATAAAACCTCGTCTTTAGAATATTTCAAGAAACAACTAAAAGATGTCGCACAGATGACATTTGTAATGTTTCCTCCAATATTGCATCGTCTTTAGTTATGATTGTAATTTGACAAGTGAGTATCTGTTGCAGTGCTTTTTAAGCCGCACTATTTCGAATTACAGCAATATAAGTTATTTGAAATAAAAGACAAATTTGTTGTACCTATTTCTAGTTGCGATACTATAATTGATTCACGCTAATTCAAATGAAAAAAAAATTAAGACGTTCTTGTTAGTTTACTTAGTGTTTTTAGACTTCATACAGTTTTGTTAAAGTATAATTTTTTTCGGTTTCTTGTGATATTTTGTAAAAATCTAAATGAATACTTACTTACTCGTGAATGATTTCATTTTATGAATTTGAACATGTCTGAATAAAAATTAAACAATCATCATTACCTTTTTTTTCAGAATTGAGTGCACTATTTATAGTGTTTTGCCTAGAAATATTTCATTTTTGTAGAAAAGCTATGCCTCGTGGGTGATTGTTTGTGGAGATGGCGACGCGTGTACCAATAAATAATACTGATAATGATGAAAAAAGAAGCTTCGCCAAGGAAAAGTCGGAGACATCTTTGACCACTTCATCTTTAGTTAACTCAGTACTTCAAGGTAAAAATGTCAATAGTGTACTCAGTACCTACGTACAGTCATATTGGATCGATAACCGAGAAAAAACAAATCAAATTTAATATTTCGCATATGAAAACCGATTTTGAGGAGTAATTTTAATTATTTTTTAACCTACTTAAAAAAGGAGGTTATCAATAGGACTGTATTGTTTTTTGTAAGTATGTTACTTACACGATAACTCCGACATATGTGAACCAATTTTGATGATTCTTTTTTTTGTTGGAAAGAGGGACCTCAGTATTAGTCCCATTTAAATTTGGAAAAAATATTCCACCTCTAAGAATGGCAAACTAGGAGATGATTACGGTTTTGCACAGTTTTCGGTAACCCATTTCAATAAAACTTGACAAATAGATGTAATTCCACAAACTTTTGAGGAAGCTTTTTTTTAAAGATATTTCGTATTATTATAATAAGTACTTACATACTTCTTTAATTAAATAAAAAATATAAAAATTAAATCTGCTTTGTTTTTGTCATAAATTACTTTTTTGATGTAAGTACTTACGTTTTTTAAATAAATTATGAAATTCATGTAAAATAAATAATTTATAAATTTGGGATAATTATAAAACTTAAAACTTTAAGAGACCAAATCAGCTTGAAACTGTAGACACCCAATTTTTATCAACATTGTCTCCTTAACTCAAAATGAGACAATCATTTTGTGAGCTTTGTTCCGGACAAAAAAGTCCTTACTGTGATCTGTGGTCTTTACTCGAAAATATGAAATCATTTTTCCTGTTTTATTGTTAGATATATTTGGCAAGTAAGAAATTGTTCAAGTGTATGTAATAAATTTGAAACTGTACATTATTTTATAATTGTAAAAAAATACACTTAACAGTACGCTAATAAATAATATGACAGGCAATCACACAAATACCTAGCATGAATGGAATGAGCATTCTTTGTACTTAGTTTTGAATGTTTATTCAAACTTCTGTATTAGAGAATTGTGAAAACATTTGAAATGTGCTGAAGTTGGAGAATAGTAAAAATAAGCTGGACTAAGAGATTGAGTACGTCTTATGTAGTATAGAAGAAGATACCTTACAAGGTATCGAAGGAAGATACCTTACTTACTTACTTACTTGATTTGATTTGATTCGATTCGATTCGATTCGATTCGATTCGATTCGATTCGATTCGATTCGATTCGATTCGATTTGATTTGTTCTGTTCAAGCATAGACACTGTCAGGCGTGAAATGACCAAACGTCACTTTGACACATCACGTGATTGGCGATGAATACACTGGTTTGTTCGTTTTATTCTTAGACTCTTTTTCTTTTACCATCCTCTAAGGTTTAATTGTATATTAATAGTAATTTGTATTTTTTTTTTAATTTATTGACTGCGTTCTTTGTATTCTCCTGTAATCTCTTTTTGGCTTGCTAATCACTGTATATTGTTTCATGTAGGTGGAAAATCGTAAATGGCATTGGATTACTCATATTTAAGTTTACTATAATTGTATTATTTGTCCGTGAATTTTCCTAAAATGTATAAATAAATAAAAAATAAATAAATAATAAATAAAGGTATTAGGATACCTTGTTTGCCGTACTCCTAAATACATTTGATAAGTAAGGTCTGTTCTAGACGCACATACCTGCTTATGTAGCCGAAAGTTTCCTTAGCCGCTCACGCGATTCATGCGTCTCTGGAAGCATACCACACCTAGAGGTGCCGGTGATGATTTTATACCGATTTATCGGATATCGAAGTTATAACAGGTAAAAGAACTAATACTAATTGCTACTTCGGTAACTACTCTAGCAAACCATAAAGTTTTTAAAGCCTGGGTCTGTCATTTAAAAAGATAAACAACTTCAAAAATACGTCACGACAATCGTGTGTGTTATTGTTTGGGCTGGTGATGTCGGTGTTTATTTATTGAAAACATACCGTAAGTTGCGTTTTTTAAGTTTACCCTGAATATAAATGTTTATAAACTATACTTTAAGGAGTAATTTCATGGTAAACATTACAACCACTCAAACGGAATATTATCATATTTACCCAAGTACACCAAAAATTTCATTAGTGCTTTTTAAGTGCAGGATTTGCGGTGTATTACTGCATTTTATTTGAGATGTTTTTATTGTGGTACGGAGGGTATTTATTTAGCAATGCAGAATAATAATTTTTATTTTAAAAAAGTATTTAAACTGAATCCTTTTCTAATTTGCGAAACCAAATAGCCACCATTTTGCGGTAGGATGAGCGCATCGCGTGAGCGGCTAAACACTAATAACACTCAGACTTAATTTAAAATATCCGTCCCAAAATAGTCTAATTGTCATTCAAACCCATGGATTTTTTATAAATTCCTTATATAGGAACACTTTGTTATACTTACTTCCTTATTGGCAATGACGGTTGCGACTTTTTTGGCATCGTCGACCTTCTCAAACTTGTGCAACCACTGGTCTGCAGATGCCATCGCCACAGCTTCATCGGCAATCGCGCTGAAGAAGCCTTTGGAGTTGGAATAGAGAGTGACATCGCTGCACGCCGTCGCGTACGCAGGGTCCAGCTCCTCATACACACGGGACATGCTCTTAACTGAAACAAATATATCACTACTTGGACGATACTATAATTTGTAATCATATCACAACAAATCTTTAAGTCCCATTAGACCAACATAGCAGTGTATTCTCTTCTTCAGCAGACGTGTACCTGACAGGGGCATGTATATGGGTTGATATGGAGGCACAATTTGTCATCAGTCGCACTCGGATTCAAGTATTGAGCATAGCTTTGAATAAAATATATGATTGAAAAACAAAATATTGTTCGAGTGATTTTGTTTTCATCTCAGTCTATCAAGCAGAATGATTGCTGCAACAATTTTATGTAATGAATTTAATCATACTGTGATTTATACTACCAAGTATTTTGATAGGCTAACTTGATTTACGAGTAAGTACATTATTTAGTGAAGGGACGGCGTGATAAATACTTATTATTATTACAGCACCTAGCCGACGTCTTGTCTCAAAAGATTACGTATATTCCGACCTTCGTATTATTCAAGTGTGAGTGGACTATGAATACATTATTCCTAAAGATGTAAGCGCAAACTATTTGAAGGATTTTTTCAAGGGGATCTCACTACGTCAGGCATTTTTAGAAAGGAATCATTGTATTGAGTTTAGGGGGAGCATTGCGCGTTTTATAATTAGAAGCGCGAAACAAAGAAACTCTATCGATTTATACTCGGAGCGAGCGGAGGTCCAATTAAAAGATCACACTGAATAAACGATACCACCCCCGTCCTTGTTATAAGAAAGTTGTTTCGCTTAATAAACAACCTGCGTAACCATTTTAAATCATTACTATATGGCTGGACCTTTGTTTTTTTTTATATTATCATGGGATGGGTCGTACATATCTTGCTCCTTGGTGGTAAGCGACACGTCTACCCAAAATAGTAGCAGTGACATTCAGAGCTTTAAAATGCAAAGATCTGAGGGGCCGCACCTTTACCATTTACCCTTTAAAATTGGAACGAAGGAACTCTTTTACAAGAAGTTCTACTGTTACTAAAAGTTATGAGAGAGTGGTGAGAATCAAATTTCTCGCGCAATTGTACAGGTGGAATGTAAAGCTTTCTTTGTTCTGAATCTTGAAATCCGACATGTGTACCGCCGCCATATACATTTTAACCGCAAAGCAACAGTACCTGCACTTCTGTAATCTGAATAATTAATTATAAGGCACTGCGCTTATATCAAAATCCAGTCTATAGCAATGGCAGTGCTAGCCAGTCACTTATTACAATATAATACTCTTTATTGCATAATAGATAAAATAAATATATAGATATAAAATATAATAGTTGCTTTGAAGTGGTATAGACATATCTGCAGCGAAGTGGATCGATTGTACCGAAGGGCGATATTGTTTGCCATGCTTAACCGACGCAGCAACCGACCGAACGTATAGCTAGCAAAACGTAGTGTATTTGCAAAATAAGCCTATTGCCGATGCGAAAGGAAGTTTTGACAGACGTGGTAAAACACCATAGCTACGCAATAAACGCTCTCGATTGCGGAAATGTCATGTCCGAGGATGGAGTAACATGTGACTTAGGCAGGCCTAAAAGAACTGACTATTATGCGAACAAAGCCATTGATCTTTATTATCTATGTTCTTACACTAGCGTCACAGTACATTTATGAAAATCTAATTTATGTTAAGAGGAATAGTAATTTATTTATGAAAAATCGTGACAGACATAACATTAATACGAGGAATAAAAATAAACTAGCTGTTCTTGATGGTCGTCTTTCACAAAGTCACAAATTCATTTAAGGGCCAATGTATAGGTATACATTTCCCCTTAAATGAACTTATAGCGCAGGTGCGCTTCTATAACAAGATTCCGGTTGATATACAAAATTTGCCATTTACAATTTTAATTTCATTTATAATTTTATTTACAAATTTAAAACTATAGTGAAATAAAAATTTTATACTAAAGGTTATTATTATACAACATCTGCGTATTTGGATGACAAAAATCCGTGGTAGTAACCCATTTAGCTCATGGAGGTAGTCTCGATCTCTGATGTTTGAAAACAAACAAAATATATATATTGTAAATGTTGAATGTGTACAAAGGTTATTTACAAAGAGCAACCCCTAGAGTTTCTTGTGCATTCCTCTCAGGGGATCTGCCTTACGAATGAGCGGTAGAGTTTAACCAATGATGTGACGATTTCAAGTGTAATAATGCTTACCTATGAATAAAATTATTTTAATTTTGATGTCACATTCTTTCAAATTCAAGCATTCTTCCTGTAAAAATCGAAAGTTTTGCCCACAAACAGTTCATCTCATTTTGTACAAGACTATTTAGGTATTTGGTTTATCGACTAAATCTGCATCGCTTTATTAAGTAATTCGTCGTTAGCCTTAATTCCAAACAGCACCGATGAGATTGGTATGCACGATTTAGAGATTTGTAATTACTGGATGGATTATATGATGATCAGTATAATTGCGAAGAGCTTTAAGAAAATAAACAATCAGAAAAAGTACGTAATGTAAGTACTTATTTATTTCTATTTCAAATAACTCAACATAAAATTCATTAATGGGACGTTAATTAGGTCGAATATTAAATAATGCGACAACGGTAAAACTTTTTTTTTCGCCATAAACCAAACAGCACGTTTGGATACATTTTAGTAGCAGTAGAGCTCCCTGTGAAAGAGTTCGTCGAGGGAAGTGCTGCCAACTTACCTATTTCTGCCGCCAAGCAGTAATGTGAGCATTATTACGTTTTGGTTCAGAAGGGTAAGGGTGCTGGTGAAATTACAAGCACATGGGACTTGTCAACTTAAGTCTCAGAGTGAACGGGCGCAGTGGATGTGCATCTAATATCTTATACCACCAGGCGCACGACTTGTTCGTCCCGTCACGTGTTATTATATATAGAACAAGCACAATCGGAGTCAAAAATAGGATATAGTAACGGCGATATTTTTATGACACAAAACGTTTTTAAATACCTACTTATTTTTGATTTTTTTTTTCATACGTACTTTAATTTCTTTATTATATTAAGTAACAGATAACTTTTGTCAAAAAAAATATATTTAGAAGGTGTTGAATTATATCAAAATATTGACTAAAAATTTCATATTTTTACTGTTTTTTAACATTCCAATGGAGGATTGACCGACGCGACGTAAAAATCTTTTGGTAGATCCAATTAATGCTTGCACTAACGAACCATCGCATAAAAGTCATTCGTTCTTATCATTGACTTATAATTGTAAGTCAATGGTTCTTATGATCCATCAATATATCGCGAATCGATGAATATAATGATTTATTGGATCATTCAGCTAAACGAGCTTCACAGAAACGTGTTTCGAAATTGTGTAGTAAAACCATGCCATAGAAATGCTCTCGTTAGGCATTTGCTGAGGCAGATGAGCAAGATAGTAGTAGGAAGTGCTCGATAAAAATAGTATATGGCAGAGTTAAAACAATAAGAATCAGACGGATGACCTTTTAAAGTATGTATGCGATTAGAATAAGAGACAAGATTGGAAACCAACTTCAACATGAAATAGTAGTAGGAAAGTATAGTAGGAAATAAAAGCGTGTGAAAAACATATTGATTTTGTAGCGTAATAACTTATCTGAAAAAATTCTCTATTATGCTAATATATTATATAGACTCATTCATATTATCTTAAATTTATACTATATACGAGCCCTGTACCCCTACCTATACGCACTAAAATGTCAATATCTACGAATTCAAGTCTATAAAACAGCGATTTAAAAAAGTGTGTAAAAGAAATGTCATTAAATTCTATTGTAAACAAACATATGTGTTGTGATTTGAACCAAATTAATTGAATTTAGTGTGTTGTTGTTGTAGATAAAACACGCAGAGGCAAGTACCTACACATTGTTTTCCTTTTTTAATATTCTATTTAATAAAATAGTATCTTTTTATACAATCAAATAGGTACGTTAACTACTATTAATTTCGAAATGTTAGCAATGTAGAATTAATAATGATGCTCGTATTTCAGCCAGTGTGAATACGGTCGGACGGCGAGCGACCACTGTAAGCCAGCTCCATCTTTGCTGGAGTTCGAATCGCACAGAGATGTGGCTTGAGAATGAATTCGCTCGGCGTCGTTCGCGCGTGTTATCAGCACGCCTTTGGTGCGAGTGTGTGGCTATTTTGTGGCCCCGCCATAGATCCCAAAAGGTGAGCTATAATGAGAGGTAATAGGATACAGTGAGTGGATCACTCACTGCTATTGTACCAGAACTCATATCACTATAATATGCAATGTTATTATTGTTATTCAGGTATGGAATGGTATGAAAAGCAGGGTGAGAATCTACGCCACATCGACTGCGGCATAGGCCCTACCAACCTTCCTAAAGGACACCAACTCTAGCACAAATTAACTAAATAACTTCAAACATACAATTCAATAACAAAGTAACTTTCTCACTCTTTATTATTAATTAAAAAACAAAGTAACTTTCAATTTGAGCAAATTCTTTCCCACTCTTTATTACATCACATCTATTATTTCGTTGACAGCGAGCTGATGAGCGTTGGAGCAGAGCCGGGTAGAATTCTTATGCATTGAGGAGCTGCGAGCATGCCAAGCATTCTTGCAGCAAGTGAATGCTGGCAGAGTGCAGGCTGAGGCAGCTATTATTTCTGCCAAAGCAGATGATCTGCATGCCCAATCCGTAGCTGCCATTTGCAAAGCCATTACCGAGTTGGTGTCTGCAGTTAACCTTTTTGATACAATATTTAACAAGAATGACAGGTTTGTTTTCAACGTGTTTTCTTAATTCCTGCTGATGATATGTTCAATTGTGGAAATCTGAAAGAGCGTAAGGAACGAAGGTCTAATCTGTACACTTTTGTCCCCTTTATATTTCCACAGTGATATAAACATTTTTTTAAATGTATTTTGAAAAGGCCCCTAAACATTCTGGCGTGGCTTCATACTGTATGTATACATATAACTACCCATCCTGCTTTATCTGTCACTACTCTCATGAGAGGTATGGCACAGTCTTAAATTTAGGTCTCCAATCTTACTATATACATATTTTTGTTTCAGACTTCTTTGAAGAATCAAAAGCAAGATCGCTCTGGAAATGAAGGATGATTTGGGGTAGATTGAGGCAATAAATAAACTAAAAATACACTCTTTTTCTTATTTCAACCTCTTAAAAGAATACATCAATTTAGATATTAAGATAATAAACAATTACAATAGGTATACATTGTCATCTTAGAATGAATACCTCATATTTCTATGTCATTTTTTAGGATGAAGATAAAAATATGGTGTGAAGTATAGTAAATGCAGTAATGTGTGTAGTTAGCATTTTAATTACTTAAATTATACCTCTTTTAGATACTATATTATTACATTATTAATTTTTATTCAACAAAAATCAGTAAAAACAAACTGAAAATGCATATGTGAGGCTTCACTGTAAGGGGACAATATGTTGTATAAAGTCAAGTGTTAAAAGAGATAAATTGTAACCTTATAATATGTTTTTATACAACATATTTTACCTATATCTGTAATTTTAATTTGATAATAATAACAGGAAATAAGACGAGAACTAATTAAGATGATGTACATTGTAAAGCTTATTTTCTCACCGCCTTTTAATACCATCTTTTTCGGCATGCCTTTTAGGAACGCTGCATATTTATTCATAATAACTGGTTTATTTGAAGCAGCTACCGCTTGTGCCTTTCTGACACTGGCTTGGGAAAGGGTGATGAGCACTTGCCAATGGAGGTCTGGTACGCCCCAGTTGTTAAAAACTATACGAGCTATTAAAATCTGTAACAAAATTAATAATGATTTACACAGTATAGAAATTTTGGTTATTATGCAAAACTGAGAACTTTCGGATTCCACTTAACCTTTACCTTTGTCTCCACATCCAATGCAACAGACCGTCCTTTAACGAGAATATGTAGGCATAGTTCTTCCACCAATCCTGAAATGAATTCCGTGGACAAACGGTATATCGTTTGCGGAATTTCTCCTCAGACATGTTAAATGTGATCGTCTTTCTATGCTTTTCTTTTATTTAAAGCCCGTTCTTAGGCCACATCCACCTCATAAACACTTTCCGAAATATTTAAGTAACCATGGAACATCTTTAATATACGATAAACGTAGTGAAAAGTTACTCTCCATTAACTGCCACATAAACGTTGAAAGACCAAGTACAAAGACACGACGACGCAAGCACATTAGAAAAATTCGTGAGGTCCGTTGGTTCGTTCCGTGGCTTAGTTGGTATAGCGTCTAGCACGGTATGCAAGAAGACGTCGGTTCGAATCCGACCGGATCGAAGGAATTTTTTCTGAGTGTTTTTTCTGAGTGTTCGATCTTTGTATTAATCATTATAACAAACTAATGGAGTAATTTCACAAAAAATAATTGAATATCAATTCAATAAAAATTTAATTAATACATAACATAGTTTCGCCATCTTTAATTTTTTTGAAACAGGCAATTGAGCACTATTACCCTCTATGACATTCCTTCCAACACTTCCTACCTATCTCAAATAGTTTCCGTGATAGAAGACTTTGAAATTTGTATGGCGGCCATCTTGTTTATTTGAATTTCGATTTTTTATTTAAATTATTTAAATGGATATTCATCTGAAATTATTTTAATATTAAAACTGATCCATTTAATATATATATATATATATATATCAACTATTTGTGGCAAATTTGAACATTCAGATTATTATGCACTAAAACTAAAATCTATCGCTTCAGTTTCCAAGAACCATTTAATAAATCAGATATTTTCATGTTAGGAGGCTTTCATCAAATCGGAGATTACGATGATTACGTACTGAATTTATATATAAGCAGATGTGTTTCGAGATGATGCGTAGGTAAGGCATTAACTTAATGTATAATTAATATGGAAATCAATTTAGGCCATGTACATACCTAATAGCGAACTTCTTGTAACAGGTGACTGTTACTGTGGTGTCCATTATTTTAGCGTTAAGAAGAGCAAACAATTTAATAGGTGATTACTAGCAAAAATTAGAACACTTTAAAGGTGTGCCCAGAACAATTGAATTGAATTTGAACACAGACAACACTAAATCGACTGTACTTCAATTTCGTAACGCTTTCTTTCACCGCACTTTTCTCCACGCAATGATAATTAACCCTAAATTTAAATTTATTTGTCTTTAGGTTACCTGATTTGTTTACAAGGTGGAGACGGAGATGGCACGGCTACGCAGCGAACGAGAGCGCGGCTGGCGCGCGCGCATCTAAAATTACACAGTGCGCGGACTTGCTACTCTGAAGTATGAACTATTTTTGACAATGCGCACTTGCTGCTACCGACATCTATCCAAAAACATAATTTCGCATCCGATACCAGATAGGAAAGTTACAAACCAGTTTTCACATGATTCTTCAAATTGTATGAAACTGTGATGAGGTCTGAGGTATTAGGGACTAAAATATACGAGTAACTAATCGAATTTTTGGTGAAATTACATACACATGACATTGACAATGGGACTTGTCAACTTACTTGTCTCAGGGTGATGGGCGCAGTGGCAGTGCCCCTCAGATCTTTGCAATTTAAAACTCTGAGTGGCACTGTAACTGTTATCTATATATGGTAGACAGGCGTGCTTACCATCCAGCTTACCATCAGGCGCACGACTTGTGCGATCCTAAAAATTTAAATTTTTGAGAATAAAAAACCCGTTTTTATTTTAAACACGCAGAAAACCTAAATTAAAAATGAGGCAAATTATTAACTACATGACATTTGTTTAGCATAAATGTAAATGCATATACTGCGGAATGTTGTGTGCCGTCTATGCATATCACATCATCATTTAACAAAAGCGTTAACTATCAATCATGGCTGGTTGACGAATATAAACAGCAAATGAAAAGAAATGTGAATTTTTGATATAAATTTTAATTAATGGTGAAAACCTGTTTGTATACTCTTCATTACCATTGAAATGTATAAATATTTTAAAAGTACGTCTAAAAGGAGAGTACAAAGATGTGTAGGTAGTAAGATCACATGCCTAGGAATTATCAACAAGAAGTAGATGATTACTTATCAAATCAAAAGCTAACTTCCCTCAAGACACCCCAGGTTTGTTACACCTTTAGTGCCACCATTCCGCAAGACTATTTTGACACTTTGGTTTAATACTACCTTATTAGGATTGTATGAGTTATAATTAGGTTAGCGACAGATTTTGGCAGTCGTAACACAAAATTCGTAAAACAATACGATTAAACGGATAATTTTTAGGTTAGTTTTCTCCACAGACCACATCGTGGTTTTCTCCAACTAATTTCAGTGACAATTTTTATTATTTAAAATTCGATTAGGTATTAACGTGAAATATCAAATAATATTTATTATAAAAATAATATTGTATTTTTATATTTATAATTGTTTTTCATTTTCTTTATCACAATCTATTCACTAAAGAATTGGGCATGGCTCTGCCATGCTTTAGCTCATCTTGGCTACTACTGGTAGATCCTCATCATCATGTTGCGCAGCCATATCACCTGGTGGGGGCAATTTGGCATTCAATGCAATGTTATGCAGCGCACCATATGCAATTACTATTTTACTGGTGACTTGGAGATGTTAATGAAGTGTGCAGTGCTTAAGTAAACATCTTCAATGTGTCTTCAGCAAGCCAAAACACCGTTCAATACAATTCGTGGCCTGGATATGACGCCTGGTGTAATTCTCTTCCGGTGACCCTGGTGCAGCATTTAAGATAGGCATCATTAGCCAGGCTCTTTGGGTATCCAGAATCACCTAAAACAATTAGGATTGTTTAAATTAACAATTAATCATAGGAGGCAGGCAGTTGACAATTAGTTTGCAAAACTTAAAGCTGTTTTTGTTATAGGCTAAATGTTTAGCCTAACAACAAAAACGTACCTATAGATTATGCAAAAAGTAGTTATGTATAAATGTTCAATTTTGTTCCTTACCTAATAGCTTCTTTGTTCACCATTTTGACGAAGCCCATGCATGTATGGTTCCACTTGGCTGGATGACCATATAAGAGTCATGAGTGGCTCCACCATACTTAGCATCGACATTTAAAATTTTTAAGTTATGGTCACAAATCTGTAAAATAGACAAAATTGTTGGTTGATACAGAGATAAATACCTATGCTATTCAAATTTCACGAATTAAACAAAGTAACTATATAACCAATTTCACCATGTACCTTGTACAATTTCAGATTTATATTAACCCTTCAACTAACTGTGCAAAAATCACAGGACAAACAATTTCAATTTTAATACTAAAATTATCTTGTCAACCAATGAAATGTGTAATAGGCTAAAACTTACCATTTGTACATTTAATGAGTGGTATACTTTTATAAAAAAGATGCTCATCTACCATGGACTTCACAATGGTTACGTGGGTGCAGTCAATGCACCCTATTACTACAGATAAATGAAATCTTATTTGGAACCTGTAAATTCATTAATAAAATTGATAAAAGTGAAATGGTACAAATACGTTATCATTTATGTGTTATTTTACTGAAATGTCGCTTACCTCTGGGCTTAACTTGTTGCGTTTGTGGGAACACCCATTTACTTATTACATTCGGATGATTGAGGGCTTCCACAACTTGCCTAATGCAACGACTAGTTGTTCGCTGCAGCAAATGTTGCGAGACACACACGATCCACTGGTAAGAGCCTGTCGCCAAGAAACTCAAGGCACAAAACCTACAAAAACAATATTTTTGTTATCATAACCTCTGGTGGTTGGTACCCATTAATATTACACTTCATATTACAGTAGTAGACATAATTTCTTTACCTTAACTTCCAGTAGAAATGCTACGGTTCCTCTCAAACAGGTATAGGCCCGTAGGTGGAGACAAATGCTCGTTTATCCAATCTAAATGGTTCCCAAAACATAAAACCGGCATTTCGCCGATTTGCTCCAAGGACCGCTGAGAAACGTTTCTTTTTTGACGTCTGAGGCACACTTCTTCATTATGAGCAGCTCACAAGGGTCGAAGCGAATGCATTTCAAAGTTATTTATAAAAATTTGCACAAACAACACGAAACTTCACCAACTGATTATAAAATCGCCAATTTGTTTCGTTTTCTACAAGGTGTTGGCAATCGCTTCGTAATCAATCGATGGAATAGATCACGAAGACACGTTGGCTAGGCCCTCAGGACGCGATTCGACGCTTCGACTTTGCGCCAGTGTGAGTTGAGCCTAAGCTTCGTCAAATGAGTCACTGAAAAATAAAAAACAGAACATACCGACAAAATGAATCATAATTAGCAAACAATCAAGAGCTTGTTGAAATTACAACTCTGAGAAAATATGAAATACGTAACTTCCGAAAGAAATACTAAATTTCCAAAAATACATATTCTTCATAATCTTCTATAAAAACGTTTTCTACCACACTGTTGTAGGAACCAGGTTCATTTATATTATTGGTTACTATAGATTTCCTTTTTTAATTCTGTCTTAAGAATTGGTACAACCTCAGCTCGAATTAAATATTTTCCCGTACTGAATCGGTTCTACCGCACGGGTCGAGCGGCAGGGACACTGGCTTTCGACTTTCAGAAAGTATTTTTTTACAACCGAAATTAAAGCCGTTTGAAAAATGTATATCGTCTACTATACGTGTTCTATGTAGTTCAGTAGATATTAAAAAATCATAGGTATGTGTAAAATACTAATTGAATACAGCGGTTTTCTTGTAAAATGTTGAAGTGAAAATTTTTAGGAATCGTTTTTTCACACCGTATACTTCGGTGTAAGCTAGGTCAGGTGGGCTAAAAGGAACACCGGGGGAAGAGGAACTAAAATCCATAATACCTAAAGTAAAGCGTTTAGTGTTATAGTCTCTCATTCGTTGAAACAGACAAACAAATTAGTTTTAACGGTAGTAAAGAGATGTCGCTACAATGTTCCAAATTTGAGAGAGAGAGAAAAAAAATTGACAGTTGTGTAGTCTGAAAACACGAGATGGGCGCGTAATTTTTTCTTTGCTGGATCTTGGTAAAAAAAGTGCTGGAGATTATTTTTATAGAAAAACACGTAGAGAAAACGTTAAGTTTTACTTTTTATTAGTTATTTCAGACCAAAAACAACAAATTGTATGAGTTTCATTGGAATCTAAATTCTAACCGCCAAAAACATTTTTGGGGTAAGAGGGTCTAATACTTACGGGGTAAGAGAAACATGTACCTCTTCCCCCGTGTCAGGGGTGACAATCTTTTTGATGAATTGTTATAATGGAATATTGTCATATTCGAACAAACACAACTTTATATCCATATATATTATTTTATACTTGTACATATACACTTTTAAGAAATTAAGTTAAATTTGTTCAAATAACATTTTTGATTGTAATCGTAAATTTTGGTAAAATTTTAGAGACTTCGTCTACATTATGTTAATTTCTGACGAATGTTACAATAATTATTACACCACTACAATTTTATGAGTAAACAATCACACATCTTAAGGTAGTTTTTAAAGCCAGCAGTAAAATTCTGGTAACACATTTTTTTCCATCAGGAATTTTTAGAAAATTTAATATTTTAGTTGAAAACTAAAAAAAGTTTGCATAAGCTCTAAAATTATGACGTAATCTACGAAGAAACACAAAAATGGCTCATTCTACGTTAGCTACGTGGCCACACTACTTCTATACCAAATTTCAATTGATTTAGTGAAACGGTTTTCAAAGTAGAGTGGTTGTGGTGACTAGAGAAGATAATATAATAGAAAATAAATTTTATTAGAAGTATAAATTTATTTTTGGACCAAACATTGTTTTTCTAATATGGTGATGTTTAAAAAGTACTTAAGTTACTTAATATGTTGATTTGTAAACGAGTGGTTAAAAATGTGCCTTTATTATGCTTTATACTAAAAAAAATATAACAGATTCACTTTTCATTAATTTCTTACCCCTGACCTTAACTTGCATGTTCCTTTTGCCCAAAAATTAATTTTTAACTTTTTTTCATAACTATACGTTATTTCAATGGTTCTAAGATCAAATTCCATTGAAATAGTTTTAATTAGGACTTAACTGCGGATATAATTAAATATATATTACATTTATATGAAATACGATGACAGTTCCGCTTAACCCCTTTTTTGGAGGAAAAGAAACGTTAACTCAACCTGAACGTTTTTATCAGATACATCGTAAGTAATAATTTTAACGTAACGATTATTAAAACATGGAAAGCTGATAAACCAGGGCAAGATTAGAGTGTTTTGAAATTCGTATAAGATATTACTTATTCCTCCTAGAGCTCATAACATTTGTCTCGAAATAAAGTATGTTCCTCTTACCCCACCTGACTTTAAATCCTCAATTTTACTATATATTTTTCCCAATTCAACACTTTCACTGTTATGTGGAATCAACCAAAGCCATTTTGTGGTTGTATCGATTCTGAAAATATCTACTACCGGCCAGCCCGTGACGGTTACGCTAAGTAAAATAGTGCGAGATTCAGACGCGATTCCATTCTGATTACTTTTTATTCGAGCTTTGGCTACAAGGCTAAAATATTTTACCTCTGCCTTAATATACGTCAGTTGATGGCATTAGATAAGATACTAATACATCAAAATATAGAAGTAACTTTAAAAGTGCTTTTCTCGAAATCACGCAAATATTACTGCTTTCACTTATTATTTGTGTAGCAATAAAGGTGTCTAGCAAGTCTAATTATGTAGTAGTCTATTTTATGAATTGAGGATTATAAAGTTTCAGCGCAAATTGTTACAGCAGCTATGTAGTTTGTTTGTTAGAGCATAACAAGTCAGCACCGTTACGGAGCACAGCATTTCGCAAAACTCTAAACCTACTGGTGAGTGCCTGCCAACGTCAGACGCCGACGCCAACGCGTCGGCGCCATAATTGCTCACTGACTTCGAATAGGCGTTCGACATATACAATGATAAATCCAGCATCGGACTCTATTCCTGTAAGCAACCACGTTAGCCTTGTCCGTTTCAGTTTAATGGGAATTGCAGTTACGCACTAACAATTGTTACGTTTTATCTATTTAGGTCGTCTGTTGACTATTTTATTACCACTATGGATCCCTCTATGGTATTCGCACCTAACTTCACGCACTACTATTTAGTTGTTGTATTGACTACTTTAGTACCATTTTGGACCGCCCAATGGTATTCACGCCTAACTTCACACTACCACCTCAACGGAAGTTATAAAAGGGCCGCGGTATGGGCGGAGCAGCTCGGTCTTGATCCAGTTGTATACTAGTGAAGTAACCTTTAGAGAATACTTGTGAATTTGTCGATTGAATACGCCATCAAATAAAGTGAAGTGACATTGAGATCGGATTTTTATTACCACGCCACATCTCAGAAGCGGAATATCCAACAAGCCCACAAAGCAAG
>NW_020653200.1:16147882-16191215 GCF_003589595.1 Hyposmocoma kahamanoa | reverse complement strand
AGATTTTCAGTACAAATCGGCAATTTCATACTTTAACCCCTATTACTATCATCAAATTCGATTTTATTATAACATTCAAATTTCGAACGTCTCTGAAAAACAAAACAATTTTATTCGACCTCAATTATAATATCAGTCGTGATGAAGTTTTATTCGAAATGAAATGTCTAATGTTTAAATAGCAAATAATTTTGACAAATTTCACACGTAACTTGATATCGAACGATATGATAGTTGGAGCCGACTCGAGATTGTCTAGGAATTAATTCCTAATATAATAAAAATTACGGTTGTGTGACATGCGTGAGAAAAGTTTTCATTTGCCGCCATTTCGCCAGACGTAACATGCGGCAGTTCCTGAACACATCATAGAGAGCTTGTAATATGTGTATATATAAAACAGTGTATGCAACTGTACACTATACAAACTGTACAAAACACTCGTGTGATGTTTTTATGAAACTCGCTTGTCGGCTCGTTTCATAAACCCACACTCGTGTTTTCATGCCTTTCATTACGTAACAGTCACATAAACTGTTATTTTCTACCACTTTTACAAATTTACTTTTTTTATCTTCTCATGCAAATTGATGGAACAGCTAATACCGATTTGCAAGGTAATGAGTGTTCGAAAGTCATAGATTATAAGAAATATGCTGTATTAAAAGAATTTCGTTCTTTATTAAAAACAACTCTGTATAACAGGTGCCTATTGGGCTCAACTCACACTGGCGCAGAACCGAAGCGTCGCGTCGCGTCCTGTTTTACAACTACAACGACTGGCGACAATTTTCGCATTAGTGCTCCTGGATCACAGTGTGGTCGGCTTCTGACGCCTCACTGCGCCCAAATAACTCCATATTTGCATAACAAGAATTTGTACCTTAATAATTACTTACCGTGTCTTACAGCTCCGAAATTAATCTTAGCGACGTCATATTTATTGAAAGGATGCATTACCCACTTGTAAGCATATAAGTATTTTATTATTTCAGAATTCAGAATATTTGACTTCAGTTATTTTTTCTTGTGATTTATTGACTGTTGCATATAACTATTCAAACGGGCAAACGGAGAGACTCGCTACAGCGTATTTCGTCGTTCGTATTAAGATCTATTCTTGACAAAATGAAACTCTTTTATACTGTTTTACCTCATGACCCCAGTCATGTCCGGATTGCCTCCATCCCGTTTTTCCATTTCCGCGCTCCTATCGTCGACTCATATTCTATTACGCACTTATTCGACTTGTTGCTGTCACAATAGAACCATAAGAACTGTCTGTCGCCAGCAGAAAGACAAAAATAAAGTATAAAGTTAGCATTTTGTTCAATGAGACGTGAAGATGATATGAAAAGTAAGTAAGGTGATAAACAGTTGAAATGATTTGGAGAGTTGATGGGTTCGTTGACGTGGTTTAGGCAGCCTACCGACCAGACCGAGCGTTTTTTCGAGAGGTCGACGAAGGATTTTCTATACAATAAATAAATAAAGACGCTTATTGCGGTACGGTGCTGACGGGTAGGTAAATTATTACTATTTAATTGTTGTTAATAATTTACGATTTCAATAACTTTATAGACTACTTATTAAGTTTTTTGTGTGGATAATACATCCATCTCGTCTGTGAGGCGTTTTACTAGCAGCAGTAATGCAATATTAAGTCAAAGTGAAATAATCTTTATTTCATAGGTAAACTAATTACACTTCAAATTTACATTTTAATTAAACTCTACTGCTTATTCGTAAGGCAGATTCTCCTGAGAAGATTGAGCAAGAAACTCTAGTGCTTGTAATCAGTAGTGTATTTATAAATAAACATTTATAAACATTTATCACTAAATATATTTATAAAATGAATAAGCGTAACAAATGGATGCTTAATCAACAAAAGACATCATGCTATTGGTGGAACGCACGGTGATGTAGGCTTTGTTACGTCATTAGAAATCATAAAAGTAAAACAAAAATTAGAATTAAAAATTTACTAACTGTATATTCTTCTAAATTCCATTCTCTGCATTATGTATACACTGTAAAATACTTTTTGCTGCTAAGTGCAGTATGATAGGTGATAGGTCGTATGTCATTTGAAGTTTTAAGGTTTATTTCTATAGTTAATGTGTATAGTGAGGGAGGTACCCCTCTTATTTATATATTATATAATCGAAAAGATACCCGTCTATATATGCTACGGTATCTCCAGTGGCGAATACTTGCCAGGTAAAACCTGAAAACCCGCAAATTGCTGAGGCTTTTACCTTTTCTTCGACTTAGATTTAAGCATAGTTTAATCTCAAATTTTTGTATATTTTGTGTTGAAGAATGAAATCTTTTTATTTATTTGCATAGACTGCCTGAGAAACCCAAGAGCCGGCAGCTACCTTGCTGAATGTATTAGCATAGCTACAACAAAGAGGGAACGCTGCCATCCAATTATCCATATAATTTAATATTGGTTTTAGTTCCCAGTATTTAAGCTTTTATAGTAAGCATTTTTTAAGTCTGCTTTTTAAAATAAGCGCATAAGCACGCTTTTCATTTTAAGCGTAAGCGTTGGTCACTGGTCAGTTCTATAGGTACTCAACAATTTCATTTATTACAACGTGCTTAAGTATGGTGCTTAAGTATGGTGCTTAAGTTTCAATTAGCGCCATCTATGTTTTATAAACAAATTAATTCAATATAACATTGCTAGCTTTTTTAAACAAAAAGTCTAAGCGCTTAAACGTTTTTCTAAACGACTTTTTAAGCGTCAAACTAAAAAGCGTTTAAGTGAAAAGCGCTTTTACAAGCACGCTTTTTAAACGTACGTTTTAACTTTAAAAAAATAAGCAGTTTTTTCCATTTCAACGATTAATAACAAAAACTTTAAACGATCTTCCAGGCACAGTACTAGATGCAATCGAGGGTGATGTCAGGAAATGCAAAGCTATTTTAAAGAAGTACTATCTTGGGTCGTAATGTAATTTTTCATTTTATTTGTATTTAGCTCTCTTAATTGTAATATATTATCTGTATTTTAGTAAGTAGTAAGCTAATTTAATTACCGAGCTTGTTAGCTCATCGCTAGGTGGTTAAACCATTAAGTTTTTACCTAGCGTTAATGTAATAAAATAGTTAATGTTTTTGAAATTGAATAAATTAAAAAAAAAAAACTACAAAAGTTAAACAACTTATGTTTTTGAAAGCTTTTAAACGTCAATGAACAAAATGTGGATATAATATTAAGTCACAAAAAATGTAACTGGTTTTTTTTACAAATAAAAAAACTAACCTTAAAACCTTTAGTGGTATACCCTTGCGTTTCGCTATCAACACTACGTTGCAAACTTTTTTTAACACTAAAGTGTATGCGCTTAAACGTTTTCTAAACGGTTTTGTTAGTTTCAAACTAAAAAGCGTTTAAGTGAAAAAGCGTTTAAAAAACATTATGAAAAAGCTAAAACGTTGAATTTAAATTGTAATGTCATCGCAGTACTGTCTAATTTTGCTTGCTTCGCTGTCAGTCGAACAAACGAAAACTAAAGCGTGAATGACGCTCTGTATACGATTTTACCGCCCTATAAGTTCGGACACTTTTTAGCGCGGACCCGACATCCATATACTCGTAATTATAAGTCAATCTTAAAAAAAGCCCTCTTTTTTTTTAAAAAGCATAACGTAAATGTTTAAAAAAATAAGAATTTTTTTTCTCCTCTCTATTTACATGTCATTAATGTCTGGAACAAAATATTTCCAAGTGGTTATTACTTAGACTATGGAAACCAATTTTTTTGCATCATCTATGGGTTATTATCAATTATCACTAATTTTCTTACCAAAATCAAATAAGTAACAATCGACTAAATTAAAAAAACAATTTCAAGTATGAAGCTTCATTCTCATAGTGCGTCGTTTGATTTGGTTGAGTATTACTTATTTGACAGTAATTGTTTCGAAAGGATTTCGGACGGAGAACGAGAGTACTGGGGGCCTATCATGACCTTTTTTTCCATTTCTCAAATTTCTCCTTATTTCAATGTAAGCTAAAAGTAAGGTTATTATAATATCAACCAAGTAATGTATTATTCATGGAATGTTGTCTGTGGTATTATTGCTAAAATGACTGAAAGAACGATTTCCCAATATTGTCTATTCCTTACTAAAGGTAGGAAAGGAATAACGCTGTATGATCTGTGTAATGCCATCTCTTTCTTTTTTTATGTTTCCAATCGTTCTGTGGTAGTGTACTTAATATTATTTATATTCGGAGATTTTAACTGCCAGAAAAAGAAAAACATGTTATAATGAAATCTATTAAAATTACGTTGTTTTCAATTATTCTTCGACATTTTCATGAAGAAAAATAATCAAAACAGGCTGAGTTTTGATTGTTTCGTTGTGAATTCGGAATTATAGTCTAGTGTCAACTGTTAGTGTCGCCAAGGTACATATAGATGTCGCAGTCATAATTTTACGAAATAAACATCGCGTATTTTCATTTGACGAGAGGAAAATGATTTCTTAATCAAAAAAATGAAAAAAGAAATTGAAGAGATTTATGTAAATAAATAAGTTCAACTTAACTTTTAATCACAAATCAATATTTAGATAATAAATTCGTAAATAATATTGTTTCCACTGCGTCTAAGTAACTATTTTAAAATTGCTAAATTTGACATAAGAACAAAATTACTTTAATGTTGAAGTCGCGTCATAGTACGAACTGAGTGAATGAATAATCATAAAGCTGCCAACAAAACACCATAGTTTTAACATTATAATAAGCTTACTCTAAGCGCATCGTGATACGGAAAGTCAATATAAGGTTAAAATAACATTGTTTTAAGAGGTTGTGGTAGGTACCCTGGTCTACGCTGCCACATTACCTGCTCTAGTCTATCAACCCAGTGACCATAATCTATCAAGTATAAGCAATCACCAAGTGCTACATTGTTCAATAGAGAAAAAGCAACTCAAGGCGGCTCTTTAACACTTATTAGAAATTGTGGGAAATAATACGAACTGGCGCTGTTAACGCGAATATAATTATACCTATTAAGAAAACAGCATGTACAGTTTGATAGAGATAATTATGGTCATACACGGTGACTTCTAGCAACGATGTTAACGCGCGATAGCATCGATGCAATCGCCTATAGATCCCAATTGTAGCGATGCAGTCACGCGTTTGTATCGACGCAGTCGCACGCTTGCATCGCGTTTGCATCGCTGCTTAAAATCGCACGTGTGTGTAAAGGTCGATGATTAGCGACTGCATCGTATTTGCATCGCTGCTAAAAATCGTCGTGTGTATCTGCTCTAAGAGAGATAGGAGAGAATTATTTTTACGCGTGGCACTAAAATCATCGTACTTTGAACAAGGAGTATGTTAACGCTCCAACAGAAATAATTCAAATAACGTACAGGTAGTTTTCTTCTATTTTAGTGCCTCTTTCCACCGCCCCGATATTTATTTTTCGGGGGTGAAAACGTACAGGTATTGTGAGCCTTTCTGTTAACCGGTATGTGGAAGTATCCTGCTTAAAGCTTGAACAGCTTATTATATTAAGAGGGTACGGACAGGAAAGGACCATTACTTTGGCAACTACCAGTTTTGAGAACACTTCTATTGTTGCGTTTAGGTGATAGTTAACTGAACAACAGACTAATGGATAAATAGAACCGTTACCTAGCAAATATTTCGAATTGTATGTTGAAATTCTTACTTATCTCGAGATTGTTCCAAAAAATTGCCAGTGTGTCATACTTAAAAATAGATTGTATGTGCATAAGTGAATATCACATAGTAAGTAAATAAATATTATACGATGTGTTTGAAAAATATGTCATTTTTTAGTAGACTGTTAATAATTTACTAGCAGACTCATACAATTTATTCGATGTTATAGTCTTGCTCCTTGTGGAAGGGTTCATCCAGGGAGGTACTGCCACCTTACCTTAGACGTCGGTTCGAATCCGGCCGGATTGAAGGAATTTTTTCTAAGTTCGTTCGTTTCGATCTTTGTATTAATAATTATAAAATTAATTAATTTAAATTAATAAGTTTTGTAACTAAAGTTTATAGCATTAATGGTTGATGACTTCTTCATCTCAATCAGCCGTGAATATGGGACTTGTAAAGGGCCAGAAATGGTAGATTGTCTGAAAAAGAAATATATGTGAATTAGATTCGAAAACATAGTTTCGTTTCCGACAGTAAAAATGGCTGCTATTATGTGTTGGATGTACTTAAAACATATAGAAATAATGTAATGATATCTAACGTGGTGACTCCAATGTTTTATAAAAGTAATCCAAGGCTATATTAACTCCACGACGAAAGTCATTTGTAACATTCGTCACAGTTTTAATGAGAATGTTTGTATTTACAAACTTTAAAATTCTTTATATACTAAAATAATTAAGTACTTACACCATTGACTTACAATTATATGGACGTCGGGTCCGCGCTAAAAAGTGTCCGCACTTGTAAGGCGTTAAAATCGTATACAGAGCGCGACACTCCGCTTTAGTCTTCATTTGTTCTACGGACAGCGCGATACTGCGATAACATAACAATTTAAATTTCGAATAGGTTGATTTGGGACATTTTTTTCGTGGTTTTTGTATTAGACCCGTCGTCCATTTATCCATTATCCATTATGGTGATGTAACAAAGACGGAGAATAATAGAAGAGTTAAGCCACGTAACTTTGAAGAATTTATTAATTTCATAAAATCGTACTGTACACGCAAAAGACTCCAAAGAGATAGTCGTAAAGCCTTTAAATAGATATAAAGAGTACTGCTGACATTTAGGTCAGTCCTCCGTCAAAGTATTTAATTTTAAAAGTTTGTATTACGTCTTATTTAGCGTGTGATTTTAACCCGTTTCGATGATGGTGTGTATCCTGACCTCATGAATAAAAACAAAGTAATCCCTCGTTTAAAATCTGCTAGTATTGAGACGCCATCAATTTCGAACATGTTTCAATACTACTTACCGACTCTTAGTAAAGTATTTGAAAATATAAATCTGATTAACTGTGTCCAAAATTTTATCATAACTTAATGTCTCCTATATAATTTGGTTATTGACGTATGAAATGTACCTCCATTATTTGATGCTTATCCCAAGATTTACATTATGCTACAGGGCCGGTGTGTGACCTTTTCAAATCTTTTGTCTGTTTGCACCTTGTTAAGCTGATCAGGAATGTTCCCCATCAAGGTATGGCAGCCGTGACGTCGACCTTTTTAAATCGTATTTGAGAGTCATCAAGTCTACAATACATATGGGTATCCCTCAATGTTCAATTCTAGGTTCATTTTTATTTTTACTGTATATTAATAACTTGCTTAGCCTCTTGGAAGATATAGAACATGAGATGGTATTGTTTGCTGACGATACTTCCTTATTATTTAAGGTTAAAAAGCACTAATGTTGCTATAGCGATGCGAACAATGCTATTTCAAAGGTAGGCAGATACATTATTGTAATAATCTGCTTCTGAACGAAAAATAAACTAATTGTGTGCAATTTGCGGTACTTACTGTCAGGACAGAAAGTCGCATGCATCATAGTCAGAAATGAAAAACTGAACCTTGTAAATACAATTACATTTTCACATATAAAAATTTAGATGCCAAATTGCAATGTTTTCACAAATACCTAAATAGTTAACAGTTCAGCTATGCTGTAGAAGCAATTTTAAAAATACGAAAAAAGTTAGATTGGTTTACTTCAGTTATTTTCACAGTTTAATGACATACGACATTTTGCTTTGGGATAATGCCGCCGACATTATTAAAATCTTTGTCCTGCAAAAACGTGCTGTTGGGGCAATTTTGGAATTGGGCGCCAGACTGTTTCTGGAGATAAATTTAAATTATTACATTATCGTCACAGTACATCAAAGAAAATGTAATTTATTTTTTATTATAGGGACGAGAATTAATTTTTTCTTTACAGTTGTCTAAACAAATACATTTAAATTTCGTATACACTCCTTCGATTCCGTTTGAAATTTTAAATATTGAAATGTCAAACTACATTACAACAAAAGCCTTATTCTAAAGGTTTTATGCGATTTTAACGCTTCTACATGCCTGTGGTCCAAAAACCCACGGCAGTAGTAACTTGTCTAGTTTTTTCTGGTTATCTATCTATTGGATATTTGACGTAAATATTATAAGTGATAAATGTAAACAAAATTCAGTTTATTAAGAGATACCTCGAGATTTTCTTAATATTATTTATTAATCCTCGTTATTTTCACAGAAATCTGCCTTACGGATTGGTAGTGTGAGTAACGAGACCAAGTTATTAATTTACCCTATAAAATAACCTTATTAAAAATCTTTAAATCTAGGACATGAAATCAGTTTGTGATTCTTTAATGCAAATCACTGGAGGAGAAGCGAGAAAAACTGTTTAACTAGGTTAAATGGTTTGAGTATTTAGATACTATCAAAAAATATACGATACACCTAGGGATGTTGTCTAAAGAATGTGCTAATATGACAGTGTTATGCCATGATTTCTTCAATAAATCTAGTTAGTACTTAGTTTAAACCTTTCTTCTACACAGAAAAAAGATTTCTACTAATAAGAAAGAGCAATTTCTCAAAATATTTGCTAATTCTGAAAAAATATTTATTAAAAGTAATAAAATATTGTCATTACAAAAATACCGCTTATCTTTTTCTAATACAATTTTAGTCTTAACTTTATTGTAACTTTTAGACAAATACGTTCACTTCAACATTTTATTTCATTTCTAATCAATTAATTGGACATTATTTACATTAACAAAACCTCTTACATCAGATTTAAATAATCTTAAATGAATTTAAAATTTCTTGGGTGTATTCTTAAACAAAAAAGAAGTAGTTTGCTATTCAGATTAATATTCTAAATTCTAGAGTATATTCTTAAAGCACCATTTCGTTGCGTTTTCATAGCCAATGTTGTCGTGACATGTCGCCGAAGGCGCACGCGGTAACGATTACTTATACTTGTGCTTGTAATCATAAAAATCATAAACAGTCACTTATCCAAAGAAACAATACTAGTAGTATCTCTAGTTAGTTAGGGTGTTATTTGTAGTCATAATTTAAGAAATTTGGTTTCAGCGTGAAATCAAACTACACTTGTAACAAGCACAACTTTAACATGCAATTACTTCCGTCACGCCACTGCTAGATGACATTAGTTGTACTCTGAAACGCGCTATCGTTTTATTAACTTCAATAGTATAAGTCATCTCATATATTTAAAAACGTTGGTGCTTTCTGCAGCTGTAGCATTCATACGACACCGAATGGTACTCAAGTATGTATGTGAGAAGATTCCGGTCCTATTTCTGCTACTTTAAAGGTTGGCACAGAACTGTGTGCTTTCACGCCAATGAGACATACTGTTGGGTCCATAACCCTGTAAATTTACCCTTTTTGATATTAGAAAACATAAATCTTCAGTCAAATAATTAAGTACCTCTCAATTTTTTATTCTTTTTTTTTTCAAGTCAAACAAAATCGGACATAATAATAATAATAACTTTATTTATAGCCATTACAAATACTATAAAAATAATTACAGTAATATGTTTTAAGTAATTGATGGGTTGCTAACCAGACAGGCAACATCCAGACCCCACAAAAGGATTCAACCTGTGTTAGCGGATAGTACTGCTGCCACCACGGCGGGAAAGCATCAATCTAAGTAGTAACAAACAAATGGCTTAAAAGTAAACTAAATAAAACTCTGTAGTCCCAAAACTGTTCAACAATAGGACTGTTCTTTTGGGACTAAGAAGAAAATAAAATTAAATTTAACAAAGAAACAACATTTAAAGAGTGCGGTTAATTAAGTTTTTACATTAATCTATGCTGTGTAGTTGGCGGTGTGTATGTAAAAGTGGAGAGTGTGTGTTAAATGTGTTGTGAATGGTACTGATTCGGACATGTAGTGTGTGAATGTGAGCTGTATGAAAGGTGCGTCATAATTTTTGCTTTTGAATGCGTATAGGGTCAAACATAGGAGAGCCGAATAACAAATAAGTTTAAATGAAATTACACAATCTAATGTAGTTGATTATTTATAGATAAGAGAAATTACTTTAACAGCGATTCTGTGGAATCGTAGTCGTGGCATTGTAACAAAGCTGTTTCTTTTTTCTTGACTTCATAACGGGAAAGAGAATATATGTTTATTTTACTATTGATGATATTATATAAGCGAGGGCTGAGAACACAGAAATGCCTTCCAGCCAAGGTAGTCCTATGTTGCCTGTGAGGGCATACGTAGGCACTTCTATATCTCTGCAAAAGAGTTGGGTCATATTTTAATAGCGTATGCTTCTGCAAGATGACATGTAGTATGTATAACTGCCTCACTGACAGAACTGAAGAGTCAGAGTATAACAGTGAAGTTGGATACCGGTAAGGCTTTTTAAACATCACTGTTAAGACCGACCTCTGAGCTCTTTCCAATTTAAGCATAGTAGTTTTAGCCGCACCACCCCAAGCAGTAAGACAGCAGGTCAATAAGGACACGCAATAAGCAGAATAAGTCATGTGGAGGGTGTGAGCATCAACCACTTGCCGGAGGTTTTTGAACACATAGATCAGTTTACGAATCCGTGAGGTCAAAGAATTTATGTGATTGCGCCAACTAAAAGTTTGGTCAATAGTTACACCGAGATATTTGTAGTGATTGGTGGCTGCAATGTAAGGACAAGTACAATTATGACTTGGGATTACGCAAGTATGGGCCTTTACAAAAAATGCATTAGTGGGTGGTATTGACAATTGTTTGAGCGCGAAAGGAAGAAAAAAGGTTTTTGACGAATTAATAGTGAGCAAATTGGAGGACAGCCAACTCATTACCGCAGCAAAAGCATTCTCTGCCAGCTCACGCACCTCTTCCCATGTATTTCCATGTATTAATAAGGCGGTGTCATCAGCGTAAGTGATGATCCTGCAGTTGGGAAGCTGAAGCTGACATAGGTCATTAATATATGCGATGAAGAGGGTAGGACCAAGAAGACTTCCTTGCGGAACACCGATTGAAATTTGCTCGTCATCACTAACATAATTCCCGATTTTTACTGCTTGTGAGCGGTTGGTTAAACAATTTTTAAATATATCCAGTTGGGTACCCCTGATGCCCATAGTTTCTAATTTAAGCAAAAGTAAAGGGATTGAGACCCTGGCAAATGCCTTTGATATATCCAGAAATATACAGAGACACTTTTCCTTTCTGTCAAGATGGTAAATCACGTCGTCTATTAGGGCAGATACTGCATCATTAGTGGATTTGCCCCGTCTAAAGCCGAATTGGTTACAAGAAAGTAGATTTTTTGATTCCAAGTAGTTAATCAATCGGTTGTTCAGAACCTTTTCCAGTATCTTCAACATAGCCGGGAGAACGGAGATTGGCCTGTAATTATTTACAACATCATTATCTCCTGATTTGTGAATGGGATGTACCAGAGCCTTTTTAAAAACATTTGGGAAATCTCCGGTAGAAAGGGACAAGTTGCAGATATGAACAAGTACTGGAATGAGAACATGACGCGTCGACTTCAAAATTGACGAGGAAATACCATCATGACCGACCGCGCAGTTATTGCGCATCATCAAAATTAATCCTTCGATTTCCTCACAGTCCACATCCAATACAGAGAAAGACTTAGCGGATAAAGAAAGAGCTACAGGAGATGGACAAATTGCGGTTAAAGATGGTTTGATTTTACTCGCTAAATTAATTCCGATTGTAGCAAAAAACTTGTTTACAATGTTCACTGAAGTTACCGGTTTGGGATATAATTTCAACAAGCAGCCTGACGGATTCGTTGCAGACTGCATATTCGTAATGGTTTTGACTACATTCCAAGTTAACCTAGCATTGTTTTTTGCATTCATTAGCAATGATCTCAAGTAAGATTTTTTTAAGTTTTTAAGTAGTTTATTAATAAAATTTCTGTATCGTGAATAAGTTACCTTTAGTACAACACTATCAGGATCTTTTTTAACTTTCCTATGTAATGAGTCTCTGTTTCGAATACAGCGAAGTAGACCGGGAGTTATCCAGGGTTTGATAGTTGTTTTTGAGCGAGAAACAGTGAAAACTTTTGTGTACTTCTTGATGATGTCCGATACAAATGACACTAACAGGTTTGCTGCAACATTCACATCCCTTGAATATAACACTTCAGAAAAATCCGACTCGGTGATATCCTGGACAACTGCTCTATGATCTATTTTAATTCTTGTTTGGGAAACTTGCGGAAGACTATATCGAAGCTGTGTCGACAATAGTACAGGACAGTGATCTGTAATATGTGATTGTATCAACATAGTAACTGAAGAAAATTTGGATTGTAATAGAACGTGATCCAGGCAATTTTCTCCACGAGTGGGAAGAATATGAGCAGGCAAGAGGCCATGGCCTGCAGCCAGATTCAAGTATTGTTCAGATCGCAGATCGGTGCCATTATCCTTTATGTCCAAGTTAACATCTCCCACTACACAAACAAAGGGGACGGCATTTAAAGTCAATAGAAGACCGTTCAGACTATTTAAGTATTTGTCTATGTTATATATCGAGGGCGATCTATAGATACAGATTAGTGCCACGTCAGTTCCTAATAACTAACAAGATATTTTGTTGAATCTAGAGTGGCTTTATGACTTGAAGTAAATTAATTTGCTCTTGGAGTAAATATTTCTGTCTTATAACTAAAATACACTTTTGAGTAAAGTAATTATTCTCTAGCGTCAATAGGGAGAGGATCGTTTTGTTGGTTTTAATAAACTTGTCTTCATAAAAAGAATTTTGTCTTTTTCTAAGTAATCTGTTTTTATTGTGTATTGAAATTAACACAAAAACTTAACTCAACCGCCATTACATATTTTTTCTGCCCCTTTTGTTTTTTAAAACCACAGATCACATTATATTTTACTTTCATAGATAAAAAAGGTATATTTACTATTATTTTATATTAACTTAAATAGTCGGTTTTAATACTTGGCGTTAACACACAGCCATTCTGCTAATAATTAGACTGATTCCATTTTGACTAATAACCGGCTGCCCTATAATCAAATCTATCCCGTTTATGCAGTTGTTTGTCGCACAATCGCACACTGCCAAGTAATTTAGTGCTGTTGCCACCAAATCCACGCATAACTATAGCTGATTCCTCAATAGATAATTGTAATTGTTCTACAGTGTACAATGTGACAACAATTACCGTACTGCCTGTATCAATCTAAGCACATATTTCACAATTATTGATCAATGCAAGTTTTCTATAACAGTCTAACATAATTTCGCAAGTTTTAAAATCATACATCACCATTTTCTCTGGAAACCAGCTGCTTGTAGTCTCTCGTGCTCTGGTCTGCGGCAGGTGTAACACAGCTTCTCTTGTGGAATTGGCCTTCCTCGCCAGGTAGCCCTGATGGGCCCAACAGTATTCCTTGTAGTATTGGCAGCAACTTTCTTATAATTTTCTCAGTAGTCTGGCACTTGAACGCTTTCGCATTTGTTCTTAAGCCCTCTGGCTGTCCGCAGATAACACATGAAATAGCACCCTCTTCATCAATCTGGCATTTCTTAATTAATGATATTTTGTCATGAAAACTATTTTAGTCATAGTCTCCTCTTCAATCTTCCTCCGGGTTAAGATATTTTCCAATGTATCTACAAAATCAGTAGACTCAGGGAATGCGCGATCAAGAACTGTTTTGCGCTAGAGGATGAGAGTCGCATGTGCATAATGTATGACTTATCAGCATCTCTTCACTCATACAATCCATCTAAGTGGTCGATTTTGTCAACCCAAGACTTCACTGTAAAAGACTTAGGTCCTGTTTCGGCATCAGGTCAGTATCAATTTTATTCATTAGAATGCAGACGAGGAAAATAAATTTTTTTCGCCGCAATCTCCTTCTTGTACATATGTATTTTCATTACTAGGTTACATTTTAGTAGCTTCCGAGACCGCCAGCGTAGGAATCCAAATTCTGCATTTTTTTTTCTTATTAGTGTGATTTCTCTAGTTCATCCTACTTCTGAGATGTTATTAACTTGATTTCTTCAATAAAACTAGTCATTTCTTAATTTAAAACTTTCTTCTATTCAAATTAACACAAACATTTTTTCTTCCTCTTTTGTTTTTTAAATATTTTACTCTTCATAGACAATAAAAGGTTCTATAGTTACTATAATTTTAATAATTGGTTTTAATAATTGGCGTTAACAATAGGATGTACTTTATCCGATCATATGAAATCCTGAAAACAAGCTACAATAAAAGTCTAAAACGAATTATTTAAGAATGAAATATAACTTTGTTCATAATTTTTATATTGAGATATTTAATTATCTTTAAGTACTACAAAGAACCTGCCAATTTTCGCTTTTCAACTGAAGCCCTACGAGTTATTAAATTCACATTTACCCCAAAATTTGCAAATCACCCAGATTTCTGTACAACCCATTGCTGGCTCGAGAAGTGTTTGACAAGTTGAGCCCGCACATCCAGTCCCGCTGGTGCGACTACGCCGCAGATCATGAAGGAACAGCAGACACAGAGATCGTCGTGCTATCACGCTTCCTTATGCGCGAGGCCGACAGAGCGGTGCGCTATATGTACTCGCCCGCCGCGAGTACTGCTGCAACTACGAGGAGAGAAGTAAGACCCGCGATAATGAAGAAGAAGGCGAACGCCGTGTACACTGCCACGGAGAACGAACAAACGGACCGCTGCCCGCACTGCGGCCAACCCCACGCGCTACACCGGTGCCCGTCCTACAAAGCACTCAGTGTTGATCAGCGCTGGAACATGGTGCGAGAGAAAGGAGTGTGCTTCCGATGCGTCGAGAAACGACACCGACGCCAATTTTGTAAGGCGAAGCTCTACGGCGTGATCCAATGTCGCCGCCCGCACCACCCTACTCTGCACGAGGAACCGAGTCAACACATTGCGCAGCCTGCAGCACCGCCCACAACGCCGCCCGCAGTGACCCCACCAAACGCGCCGAAGCACCACGAGACCGTGCTGTCACTGGGCACGCTACCACCGAAAGAGAAGGAAGTGCTGCTCAAAGTGGTTCCAGTCACTGTAACGGAACCACTGGGAAGTGTGGAGATATACGCACTGATGGGCGAGGGCGCCACAATAACCCTAATCGACGAAGAACTGGCACAACGCATCGGAGCGGAAGGACCCTCAACACCGTTGCGGCTACATGGAGTGAATATGACACGACAAGAACATCAGAGCCGAACCGTCAGCTTACAGTTGAAAGGAACAACACAGGACAAGCCGATGAAGAACCGAGCCCGTACGGTGCGTGATCTGAAGTTGCACCAGCAGTCCATACCGAGTTCGCTGCTGTAGGCAAAGCATCTACGGGACATATGGGAAGACGTGTGCTATGATCTGGCACGCCCGCTCCTCCTGATCGGCAGCAACAATTGGGAGCTGATACTAACTCGCGAACTACGAGTTGGTGGACGCAACCAACCAGCTGCATCCCGAACTCAGTTGGGCTGGGTGGTACACGGAACCGTACCACGGAACGCCGTCTATCAACGCAACAATGTGCTGCACGTGTGGACTCCTGATCATCCCCTACACGAGAACCAGCAGCACGACGACCGCCTACACGAACTGATCGGGGCACACTTCCGCATCGACGCTCTCGGTATCGCGCAGAGACCGCGCGTGGGTGGTGCGGACCAACGAGTGATCGAAATAGTGAGAAGAACTATGAAGAAAGTCGATGGCGGCTACGAGGTTGGTTTGTCGTGGAAAACCGACGGAACTACGATGCCTCTGAGCTACGAGGCAGCGCTACGACGACTACGTGCCATAGAACGTAGAATGAACGCCGATCCCGCCTTCGCCGAACAGCACACCGCCCAAATGGAGAACCTCTTCAACAAAGGCTACGCGGTGCCATGCGACGGCACTGAACAAAACAGCTCTGTCAGTTGGTATCTACCACACTTTGCCGTACAGAACCCGAACAAGCCCGGTAAGCAGCGACTTGTGTTCGACGCGGCGCACAAGAACCGGGGCGTGAGCCTGAACGACCAGCTGCTGGAAGGCCCGGACCTACTGCTATCACTGCAGGGCATCCTCTTCCGATTCCGTGAAAAGCCGATCGCCGTCACCGCCGATATCCAAGAGATGTTCCTGCAGGTGAAGATCCGACCGGACGATCAACCGGCACAGCAGTTTCTGTGGAGAGGGGAGAACAGAACTGACCCACCACGATGCTTCAAAATGAGGAATATCATGCATATTTGGCGCAGCCAGCTCCCCATTCATGGCTCACACAGTGCGCAACTACAACGCAATCAAGCACGCAAAGACCCATCCGCGAGCATTAGTGGCAATTACTCGAAGCCACTACATGGACGACCTGGTGGGCAGCTGCGACAGTGAACACGAAGCTCGCGCCACCATAAAAGAACTACGTGAAGTACACGCAGCGGCCAGTTTCACGCTAAGGCGCTGGAGCTCAAGCTGAACGTGCTGCGCGACGTCCCGACAGAACTCAGAGCAACTACGCCCACCGCTCTCGGGACGGTCGAGAGAATGGAATACAAGATCCTGGGACTCTACTGGAACCCGCAAACAGATGTACTCGGTTTCGACACTGCCATGTACCGGGTGCCAGCCGAGGTACGCAACCAGAGCCGCGCACCCACCAAGAGGGAAACACTCAGTGCGGTCATGTCGATCTATGACCCGCTGGGGCTGCTAAGCCACTACACGATCAGAGCGAAGATCATCCTTCAAAACATATGGCGACTAGAACTAGTAGAAGAAGCCGAACTCTTCGCATCCTCGCTGCGACAACTGGACGAAATCGCACGCCTACACCTGCCCCGGAACTACGCCCTGGAGAACCATGAGCACACTGAACTACATGTGTTCTGCGACGCGAGCGAACAAGCGTACGCTGCTGTGGCCTACTGGAGGGTTGTACACCAAGAGCGGTAGCGCGAAAGTGACCCTAGTTGGAGCAAAGGCTAAGGTGGCACCACGGCGTACGCAAAGTATCACGCGTCTTGAACTACAGGCTGCACTCATCGGTGCAAGGCTCGCCGACATTATCAGGCGCGAGCACCGCATCGAGATAAAGAAGACCATCTATTGGACAGACTCATCAACCGTAGTCCACTGGGTGCGTAACGACGCGCGACGATACACCCCATTCGTTGCACATCGGCTATGGGAGATCGCCGAGCTCACGCACAAAGACGAGTGGCGTTGGCTGCCGACCGCTGACAACCCAGCCGACGATGCCACAAGACAAAGTCAGACTCCAATACGCATGGAAGATATCGGTTTGATGGTTCCAGACCAGAGGACCGGTGGCCCACAGAACGGGAACCTCATGAAGATGGAGAGGAAGTCCTGCACCTGAGCCAGCAGGACGAGAGCTACTTCGACTGGATGCCTGACCCTACCCGCTTCTCGAGATTCGAGACGCTAGTGAGAGCAACCGCGAACATATTGGCTTTCACGGACATCTGCCGGAAGCGAGCGACCCGCATGGAGCTACAGCACATCGAACGCACCGACCGCCTCCTCGCCGACTACTAGACGAGAGAGTTAATTTAATACTTAAGTAGGAACATTTTGAGCAATAAATGTAGTGGTTAGTAGTCAGTGTTTCATTTACGATCCTGATCCCGAGAAGAGCAAGAACCCCATCGAACCAGTTCAAGAACCTGAACAAATACAGTCCACCGAACATTAACGATCCAAGGAGAGCTAGAACACCAACAGATGTATTGCTATCTCGCTAGTAAAAAAGCTCGTGGACTGAACTTGTAGCGCAGGCAAAACAAAATGACCGTCGCGGCGAGTGACATATGCAGCTACAAGTAATTTATTAATTAAGAAGTTCTTATATAACAATAATTTAGAAAGATTTCTTGTATTAGGCATTGCCTTTATAAAAATAATAATAACGCACACACTCTATATAGCCACGCACTAGGGAAACCCCGTGTCGCAAGTGCCTTGGACATATGGAAAAATGAGGAATAAACCTCTCCATCTCTACCTAACTCCTTTACACCCGATTCCGCTGTAGGTTTCCACGGGTTGTCACCTCAACACCTGAAAGACGTCACTTCGCCTTCGCCCAGCAAAGTCAGCAAAAGGTTCAAGTAATAAATTTGATGTTGCTGGGCAATATGCGTACACAAATAGTCTCCATCATGGCCCCATACTTGATGTTGCATATAGCAGTATTAGGGATGCTTTGCTGAAAGTGAACCCTCTACACTAGTATACTCCACCCAACCCCAAAAGTCTATGGAGCTGGGATAATGTATTGTGCAAAAACACTCTGAATGACCTAATCAACCACTGCACCCCAATAGACCTAGCACTTTTGGAAGCGGCGTCCAGGTGAGAATCCGGCCACTGGTGACACGCTTTCCCTTCTGCCCGTACCGGTACTTTCCTGAGTGCTGAAACCAATCGTATAGCAGCAGGCATCCGTCTTGGTGTCCCAGCTCCACACCTCGATACCCTTGCGGCAAAGAAATAATTGCTATGGGTCCTCACGGTCTTTTCTGCAGCTGACCGGCGGCCGTATCTCCCGGCATGTAGCCCTCAACGACATCGCGTCCACTGGGCCTTAGCCACAGTTAATGTGCCCGCTGTACTCGAGCCATGCGGCATGTCGCGAATTGATGCCACACGCGCGAACAGAATAACACTCATCCCTTGGAGTTTTGGCCGGGCACTGGTGTGGGCCGACACTCTAGTCCCATCCCATCTCCAGCACACCAGCAAGAGACTGTGCAGACGGAAAGATCAAAGAGTAATAAGTATCAGGACTTCGGCTCCAACGACCTATTTGCACTCTTTGGAGTCGATACTCTTCATACCATTGGGTCCTGGTGCCATCTTTAACAAATTTATTAAAAAAATAGGGCAGTCCAGAAAAGTAGTTTAAAAAACCCAAGGGGGGCTACTTTGCCTTTGCCAGCATCGCCGCGTTAACCCAATTTTATTCATATAATTTAGTCCTAGTGTTAGTTTCTAGAATTTAAGTTTATATTATATTTTTCATTTTTATAACTTACCTGTCTAAATAAATAAATTATAGCCCCAATATTCACAGACTTAGCCTTATTACTATTATTCAAACAGATTCAATTTCATTGAACCTTAACTTAGATTTGTAGCGATTCGCTACATAAACTTCGATACATTACATAAACTACAAAACAATAATCAATAATAAACTAAATTCCCGTGTTCATCCAAAGACATTAAAATAGGTAGCTTAATCTGAAGATATCGAGTCATTACATTTTTATTTAAATAGAAAACTATTTTATTTTCATAATATACAGGAAACGTAGAATAAAAGCTTAAATATTAATTCATCAGTCTTCACTATATAATGCATAGTCGGGCATTACCCTCCCGTCCCGCAAATCTTCAGGAGGGCGAAGTTTGCGGTGGTTTACCTTTAGCTTTTGTCGTTGGTCATGCGGTCAGCGGATTTTAAAAATAGTCTGCATAAAATACTCTCAATACGCAAAATCCGAGAGCTTTATGTGACCAAGAGCAGCATAGCATACAGTTGAATTTGAAAGTAAATTTCAAGCTTTACCTGCTTTTGACCTTGTAAAAGTATTACTCTATATTTATTTCATATTATGACTTTGCAGTAGTCTCGTTTGTTCCAACCATCCAGTATATTACCAGAAATAGAGACGAAATAAGGGCCATTCATCACTGGCAACTCATCAGGCAAAAGGGCCTTAAATAACTTTTAAATATCAACTCTCATTTGAGCTGAAATCACAAATTGGAAAGCTGAAATAGTACAGCGCCAACAACCGACCTGTGTGTACGTCTCCGTATATTTCAAAAATATTCCGTATCTATTCTAATAAAGATAAATATCTCTAACTATGGGGGGCTGTTCCATTCGGTGATCTGGGAAACATCAAAACAAAACATCTAATTACAAAACAAACGGAATCACATTTCATCGGTAATTAAATATTAAATATGTAATTTTTTAATTTTATTTCATTATAGCAAAGCTCAAGTTAAACTGGTCAATTTGAAGTGAAACAATTGACGACACCCGTCAATTGTTTCGAATTCAAGTCACCGTAATGATTTGGCAGAATAGTTTTTAAACAAATTAAATGACATTTCGTCTCTATTTCTGGTTATATATTCGATGGTTCCAACAAACCGAAATATAAAACCTTACGTAACAAACTTATAATAAAAAAATGAAAACACTTCGTTATGTAACGATTTAACACCTTTTTTGGTTTCTATATTTACGTTATAGAGTTTTTAGCTGTTATTACTGCCAGACTGTAATTGAAAATTTGTAGTCTAAAATATTTATATTGAAGTTTGGTATTAAAGGTTTTTCTGTAGTGGACAAAGTCCACGGCCTTTGATTGGTCCATTAGGACATTGTTTCGCGCCGTGTACCTACATTGCAACACTATGTCTAAACTTAATGTTTGAACCTTTAATGGTATATTTTGAAAGATAATAAATAACCTTATTATTATCACTATTCACGGTCATATATGTACCTAGTTGCAATTTCTACGTATCCAAATTGATGGCATCATGAAATCATAAAAAAAAGAAGCGAATAAAATTCACCAAAATAAATTTCACCTTGTAACTTACCTACTCATGATAATAAACGACGAGGGCAAAAATATTTTTTTCCCCATAGAAATATCCAATGGCAAAACAGATTGTATGTGACACAAAATTACCGGTTATTTGATTCTTGATTAACGATATTTCTCCTGGACATCTACGGAATGTTAGCCAATTCGGACTTGACTACGAAGTAAAACTAAAACAAGGTATCAACAATTTTTTTTCAAGTATTAACATTCCTCATTCTAAAGACGATTAGAAAAACTACAACAAAATCGCGCTCGTTGTGTAAATTTACACGCCCTCTTGCACATTGAATATACTCATTGGAATTTTAAGAGTAAATTCCTACAATGATCAGATATTTTACTATTCTCCGGCAGCGTGGATTGTGGTTACGGCATACCCGAAAACTGGTAATAATCGATAGTGGTGATATGCCACATTATGGCATTTGTAATAAACATCAATTGTCGGGGTGTGAGCACATGACGGCCGGTGACATTGGATGACGCGCCGCTTATCAGCGCTATCACGGCGCGTCTCGCCGCAGCGGACCGCGCCGCGCCGCTGTTTAGTAGCGCGCCCTCATCCGCGCCGCGCGGTTGTGTTGTTCTGTTTTTGTTGAGCGTCGTTCTCCCCGCCCTCCCCGCTCCCAAATGCTCACGTCGCACCCCTACTACGGGATGTAACTCGTAAGTAACTCTACTTTTTTACCATGCCCGCCGCAACCCTATGCTTCTAACCGATCGAGACGAGAACCGCGAGGCAAGTTAACCTCGCGTTCTTCATAAGAAGGTTGTGTGATAATTTTTCAGGTACCTCTACACCGATTAACATATGGATTTTGTTTTTATTGTTTGATCTAGAGTGACGACATTAAAGTGTTCGAGTATTGAGGTGAAGTGAGTCACGTCGAATGGAAAGATATGAAGGTCGCTCAACTTATCCTAAAGCAAATTTGTAGTGACTCTTTATTCTGTATCAGGAGGGATATTCTTATCGCAGTAAAAGATGCCATATTGCTTCGACGGTTAATGCTGTTGCCAGCACCCGCGCCGCCGTCGTCGCCACACCGCCTGCGTCTGTCCACGCTGACACCTTCAAGCGATTTTTTTAGATATGTTTCAACTTAGAATCGTTTCAGGGTGTTAGAATGATGATATGTGACGTACTTACATAAGATTTTATTTGCTGTATGCTGTACGCTCACCACAAATATGAATGTAAAACATAAATGATAAAGCCTTAAAACCACATCAGGCTTAGAAGCAGAAGACAATGATTTAAACGACATACTATATAGACACCTACCCATATTATTGAAGAAACTTACTATGTATAGGAGCTCCGTGTCCTTGAAGACGGCGCGCTCGCAGCGGCACGGTTTGTTCACACTTCCTTCACACAAAACGACATTGTTGTTTGCATTGATATTTTAATTTTCTTTACACAATAACAAACTTACGTATTTTTCCTAATTTTAGCACTTAATTTACCTCTGCCTAATGAACAAAAATAACTACTTTCTTTTAATCATAAAATGTTACTTAATGTTTTAATAATAATAATATTTTTTTTCATCATTAGAAGGGTAGAAAAGTACATAATAATGTTGGCACAGTTTTAATGTTATATAATTTTTAAAAGTTTCTCTATGATGACCATTTGGTATACGAATATTTCAAACATAATTAATTATCGACATTGACAGTCAAAATAATGAAAAAAAAAGTTTTCAGATAGAAATGATAGAATTATCAATAAGTAGGTTACTTTTACACTATCGTTTACCAACATCTTTTACACTTTACAATACATAGATAATGCGTGTATGTATACTTGTTACACGAACCATTTCGAGTTATTTTTTGCCTGTTGGTAATTCAAATTATATGTAGTTTAACACCAATTGCAAACAAAATGTATGTTACACAGATGTGGCCCATTGTTGCGTTTTGTAAGATACCTGTTCATTTTCTTACTTTTTAATGGCGATGTTTGGGAATGGATGAAAAGTGACCGTTAACGGCATTTACCTCAATCACGGAAAACGGACGATCGCCACAGCAAGCGTTTCAATTGACAGAGGGTCGGCGACGACGCATTGCGCCGGAGCCTCCATGTTTGACTGTTTTTGTGATGTACTAATGACGGTCTAGTAGCAATTTGAAATTGAGAACAGTTATTAATAGTTAAGAAAAGAGACGTTATTCAAAACATTGCATGGCGAATCCTGTGCTAATTGTCTTCTTATCCCTGTATCTTCTTACGCTTATTAATTTTCATCCCAAACATGAAATACCGAAGCCAACTTTGTTTATCTCGGCAACAAACTTGGAGAGTACCTATGCATCGAAGCGAATACGGGGTATTACGGTAACAGTATCTGTGGAAGGTTGAGGTTGAGCCATTAGCGGGTTTTACATAGTCACTATCGCGCGTGATACAGCAATCGTGCGCGATTGAGCGAGCATATAAAGACGTTGGAAGGAAAAGGGTAAGACCGCGTGATTGCGCTCTCCAATGCTCGCCAATTTCGCGTGGTCTATCTTGCGCTATTAGCCTTTACCCGGACGCTCTTTTCGTGGTAACTAAAACGAATACGAGCCATCTCACGCGAAAGACGTTAGCTTAAAAATTTCAAACGGGTAATCGCGCACATTTGTGCGTGTGTAAAGGGGCTAATGATGTAAATAGCAAAAAGTTATAGAAATCACAGCAACACGGAGATTATCTACAAAGCTATCGAAAATGGAAATCCTACAAAAGTTTGGCATTTCCTCAAGTCACTTGGAGTTGGTAAATCTTGTTGTAATAATTTTTCTGAACACCTAAACTTCGATAAGTTTCGCAATTATATTTCTATAGCCTTGGACTATTCATTAAAAATGTATGTATAATTAATTGTTCATATTTAACAACTTTTCTGTCATTTCCTTTATTTTGCACCGGTCATAATATGATTACCGTATAATATGGTCGTAGTGAGAGCATGGAAACAACTGACTGTTCTGACACTCCTCGACTTCTGTAATGCCTCCAATAGTGTTGCCTTTGACCTATTATTGTAAGTAATACGTTGTCTTAACGTATATCCAGTAGTTATCGATTGGTTTCGAAGCTTTTTTTTGGATGTCGTCGGTAGCGCACAAGTAATGAGGTTTTATTCTTTATATGGTGCGGCACTTCTGCCGAGGTACGCACGGTAGCGTCTTTTCGCTTTCCTTATTTTATCTTTATCAACTCTATTAAACTACTCCTCCCTTCTTCCTATGATTTTTGGGCTGAAGACCTCCAAATTTACACTCATTTTTTTAAAAACCAACCATTTGCTGCCGACTGTACCAATGGTCCACATTTAAATTTAAGTCTACTCTTTATTGTTGGTAGACCTCAAGTTCTAAAGTATATAATAATAATTGGTAGTACTTGGTTTCCAACACATGTTGACTTGACCACTTACCAATTGTGAATTTTGATGGTGTCGGAATATCTTCTCTTGATTCCTTCAAGCGACGAGCCAAAGAACACTTTGTTCACTCCAAAGTATCATTTTTCTTCCCTTCGTTTAATTCTTTATGTAAATACGTACTATTTTTATTTCCAACATTTTTTTATGAAAGAAGTTAAGTTTATTTTCCTATAATAAGCAAATATTATTATACAGGGTTATTTTTAAAACACTAACAACCTCGCAGGACTATATTACAGAGATCATAAACAACAACTTTTGTTCCTTTAATTTTAATTATTCATCACATTTTTAGTTTCATACAAAAATAAAAATATTTAAACGCAGGAGCACGGGGTGGTGTCATCGGAGAGGAGATGCCTGCATGTTAGAGCTAGACCTTACTACCTTGCTATACAGATCTAAAAAGTGTCAGACAGTAAAATAAAAACTTGGTATGTTTTGTAAAAAGTCGCGGAGCTAAAGTTATTGTTTTTGATGTCAGTAGAATAGTCCTGAGAGGTTGTAAGTATTTTGTAAATGCCCTGTATATGTATACAATATTGATATTCAACATAATATATTGTATATTTGAAAAACTTCTTAGAAGATATGCCTCATATAAATTGGACGTAGATAAACATAAAGTATCCAATCCACATCCATTCACTTTCGAGGTATGGCAGTTTGAAGTTTAAAAGTGTTTCTCACTTTTGTTTTATTTTCAAAACTTGTAATATCATGTAATTCCCGAGATATTTATTTATGTTCATATGTTGGATTTTTTTGCTGATCTGAGAGGTTAGACTCTAGGAACCGTTTGGTACATATAACACATTTTATGATTATTTTGTGGATTGGATCCTTTTTGCTTAACTACGTCCAATTTCTATCTTAAGGTCGATAGTAAGAAATTGCTTCGTCATACCGTATACCTTCATACTTACTGTTCAGTGTTGTCATTGTATTTTTATGTGCTAAAGAATACTTAATTCATTCAGTCGAAAGTTTATTTCGGTAACCAAATTTTTTGTACATATTCTATGAGTTAGCAACCTTACAGTACCGCTTCAGTAAATCCACATTTCTACATATATTTATGTTATCCATACATGTACAACGTGAAAGTAAAGCGACGTTGAGTAATAATCTACGTGTATTTAAAAGAAGCGAATTTTAACATTTTTTTTACATGGCAGTCGGGCAATCTATATACTCTACTGATTGATAGAAATCGAATGCGGTCCAAATGGCCCCCCAAAGGCCTATAACGATTTCAAGTAATTGGATGCTTTGTTGTTATGAGAAGTATTGCTTCTATTGCGAAATTAGGGGGTTCATTTGGACAAGTGTTGTTTTGTGAGACACCCGTGGAGCGTGTAGAACTCCAGGTCGGCAAAAATGCGATGAGGCGCGGTATATAGAAAAAAAGTAGAAAACAATTTATCCTTAGTAGGCCTTGTGATAATAACTTTCACTCGCTATTATTCCATTGAACATAATTTGATGTGGTTAGCCACTTCACATTATGACATCTAGCGCTCCTCCAACCTCGGCGATTGAACAGTTAGCTGTTTAATCGCCGAGGTTGGAGGAGCGCTAGATGTCATGGCAACCAACAGTGCGAATCAAAGAAGGTGAGGATGCTTAAACTGTCCTGAATACTTTATTCCTATTATACACGCATGTGAAAAAGGAATCAAGTTCAGATCAACAAACAAGAGTCTCCATTGGTTTCACCGATAAACCAATTGAAATTTTAATTAACATAATTCCTGCCCTAAAACTTACCTTCATATGTGCACGTAATACACGCAAAATAGGCGCTTAGATATTGATTTACCAACAAGTGCGCTTATACGTCGAGTTCAGTGCCGGCTTTACCAGTGGTGCAGGGTTTGCGGCGCACAAGGGCGTAGGGTCTAAAGCAATTGCGTCGCGGTAGCGAAGTAAACGGGCTACAACTTAACAAAGATTATTTTCAATTGCACCATTTGCTCTCGAATTTCCGATAACTGGGGAAAATACAACTGTAAGTACTCTATTTTTATCGCGTACCTACTACAGAACGCCAGGGTATTAATTGTACCAGGGTGCTACTTGGTCTAGCACCGCCGTCGGCTCTAATCGAGTTGCGAACACCGGCCCGTTACACATTGCCTTAAACCATATGTACCCGTATATAACATAAGTAACTTTGTGCAAATGTACCGTATCATAGTTTATTTAACAGCCTATTGCTGTAAAAAGAATCTCTAAACGTATATATATACGTATATATTCCGGATTGTTCAAAATGTTTTAAAGCAAAAATAGGTTACTTACGAGGATATCTTGAACCTTGCTAGTTTTCACACATAGAGTCATATATTTTTTTAACGCTTTGTGCATTATCATACCATGGACAATATTTTAGGGTGTGCACAGATCTGGCGAATGCGCTGCACGTGCTCTGCGTGCGCGCAGCACGCGTTTAATTAAGTGTGCCTCTGTAATCACATCTCAGGTTCACTGATGGCGCGCGAATGGCACGCGAACAGATTGCAACGTGATGCACGTGCGCAGCTCGCGAGCCTTTGTGCCGTCCGGTAACTAAAACGCGGCTGTGACAAAATATTTTTTTTTTGAGATATCATAAAAAAACCATAACCCAGTTTTAGAATATTGAAATTGTTGAATGATACGAAGTACGAAATACGAAATACTTTCATACATTTTTCATAGATGGCGCTACGGCTACAAAGTCGTTGAAAAACCAAATACAAAGATACGACAACAAACACACAGAAAAATTCGTGAGGTCCGCTGGTTCGTTCCGTAGCTATGTTGGTACAGCGTATGGCACGGTATGCTAGAAGACGTCGTCGGTTGGAATCGGGCCGGCTCGAAGGAATTTTATCTGAGTGTTCCATCTTTGTATTAATAATTGTTTAATGATATTTCAGCTATGCATCGTTAGGGTAAGTTCCGATAAGTCGAATACGTTAACTAATTTTAACTTGTCGGTGCCCAATGACTTGATGCAGTTTTTATATTGCTAACATCTATTTGCACATCTTAACTGTTAAGCCAACTTCTGAGCGTAGTGACAAACACCAATGTACTGTAGATTTAGCACCAAAGAAGCTGTTGGATGTAAATGTGTAGTGTGTATTTGTGACGTGATGTAACCGTTAAACTGTAGCTGATCTGGCTTCGTATCCTTGGTCAGGAGGTGTAAACGCCGTGTATTAGCTAGTGCTAGGTCCAGCTTGTAGCGGAACAAAATACACTACCAGTTTTTGCCTCGAATGGCAGTGCGATACCAAAAGATTGGTCAGCTTGATTTATCCGGCTAGTAAGTTTGAAATCACGCGGGATATCCACGTCAACTTTCCGTTTATTCACAGCGCTTTATCTTTTTATTTTCACGAGGGAAAGGACATTGTCATAATCAGAGCTCATCGTGCAAATACTATTTTCAAGCCATAGAACGAACAGAATTTGGTTGATTGGGTAAAATCGATAGTCAAAATTGGCTCATTGGCAATCAGATTTACTCTTGGAAAACTTGGGAAGGGTCTCCGTTACCTGAGCCATCGCCGCGCCGTAGCCATGCCACCTTCGTAGTACCTTCTTAGCACCCCAAGTAATCCCCTCCTTGCTGCACCGCCATCATTGTCGTCAGTCGTCGTCGTCATCATCATGCAGTTGTGTCGCAAGGCCTAATTATCGGAGTCTAATTGTTTTCCGTAGTTAGATCAATGCTTTGTTCATTGTTTTGTGTTCACTACAATTCTAACCATCTACATGATATGGACATGAACTAAGATTAGATAGAAATTACATGTTTGTCAGTAATAGAAATAATCTAAAATGGACTTAGTAATATTTTATCTTGCATCACAAAACGAATGACACAATGTTTAGGTTATAGTGCGTGTGGCCCGTCGTTACTGCTTATGGCTGTGATTTCCGCATTTCAACGTTTAACATTTATTTGGCTTACTGCAAATGACATAGCCTGACAAATTACTGATAATACTATTAATGATGAGCGCCTCTACGATGTTCAGCGACTTACCTAGAGCCAGCAAAATAGTTCTATGATTTCCCATAAAATGTGATGAATCGTATGGGAAATACTTGCTATCTTTAAATCTTTAACTTTACTGGGTTTGCTGTAATTAACTAGCTGGCTTAAACAACAGAACACTACTACTGTACTACAAACAGCAGAAAAAAGGCGACGAAGACGGTGGTTGACGTTCGGTGGAAAGAACTCGATTACTATACAAGTAACAGTTAGCGGCACCGCATACACTCGTATGAGGTGACTCGTGTGAGGTACCTCACAAGATAATAGCCGAGCATAGGATGATAAGGTCATAGAGTGCGGCAATGAGTATGCTGTTGCCGTAACTCGACTGTCGTGGAATGGCGTCAAGAGACGACTGAGGCGCGGTCTGGAGGTAAGTATTTTCTCAATAGATACTCAAAGTGTGCTCATAGGAATCGTAATGGTAAATTGGAGTGTGTAATATGTTTAGGTTCTTTTACGGGGGCAGGTAGTGAATCGTGGGAGTTGCCGGGGTGCAGGCGGGGCGCAAGGTTGCGGGCAGCGGATGTGCGGCAGAACCAATTTGAACAAATTAAATTATGTTCACTAAAAGCTCCAAGCGATGTCTTAGAGTGCTCTCCCAATTTTTTTGTAAGCGTAGTTCCAATTTACTAACGGTTTTATAACGCTCTGTTTCGCTGTTTTTTTGGAAGTCTTCGGAGAACATATGTCTATTTTATTTGTTTTACGCGACTGTCCTTGTAATAATTTGCGAACGAACGGAGTGCTCTATCGAGCGATTGGGACGAATGAAGGAACGAGGTCATTTGTCCAAATCAGGGATACTGGCTTGCGCCTAGCTCCCGAACTTCAAAGAGCCTGTCCAGGTTTTAAACTTTATTCAACATTTTATTTTTCAACCGCTTTTGAGTCTCAGTTTACATTGTGATGCGCGAAAGTCAAGTATAATTAATGCGACTCTTCAAAATATTAAATACTTTATCTCGTGAGCACTTCTTAGAACGCAGGTTTTCTCAAATTACCACCTTGTAAGGATTATAATGAGCATTGTGAAAATTTAACGCGATCGGCTCGATGACGGTGGATTTTCCTCAATAAAAAGTATAATTGGCCGTGAGCGGGTAATGGGCCATTCTGCCCGCGCCGCCCACCGCCCGCGGTCCGCCATGGCCCGCGATCTTCGCGGTAATCCTTGCTCGGCAATCCATTTAATTGCCTCTCCATACCTTAATCTCACCTTCCGGGTGCAATGAAGAAGAAGAGCTTCTTATAAAAGCAATTAGCGCGTTCTGTCAATTGCCATTGCAAATATGTACAAGACCACTAACGCGAACGAAATCAATCAGAGGTATAAAGTACTGAAACTACTTTTTGGAAACTGTAACACCACCGTCTGTAGGGTTCATCATAATGTGAGTTGATTTTTTGCCAAGTTTGGAAGGCGAGCTATTTTCGAATGGCGAATGGGGCTTTCACTGTTTTATGACTAAAGGAGTAGCCTACCCTTCTAAGATTAGAAAACTCCTTAGTTCTTGTTAAAATAAACGTGATAAGACTACCTATCCAGTGTCGATAATCTGTATTGAAAATAATTCGTTGCCGGCAAATTAAGCAATCGTGTCTCGCGGCGCATGCGCACGACGACGTAATAATCAACAAAATTTATTGGGTAGGTACATAAATGACTTAGATATGTCGTGTGGTGATACTGACACGACAAGTCACGGAAGCGTACGTTTAGTTTACGTAGACCCAGAGCCGCCGAGAAGCGACCCGCCATAGTTGACTGAATATTCATAAAATACTGTCATCACTCAGCGGAAATAACTTTTTGTACCTAAGGATTATATTTGAACGAACTATTACGAATGGTCGACCGTAATCACAAGGCTATTTTATACTTCTAAGATTTTAGTTGAGACGATGGATGACAGTTTGCTTTTTACCTCGCTTCTACGGGCCACGCGCTCCGCGTTTCTGTTGATTGACGTCACGGCTGACATTCTTTGAAATCTAAATTGCGCTGTCGCTCATTTCATCGTAGAACTAAACAATGCACTTTACCTCATCGACGTGATTGGTTTCGCAATAATAGTCGCAAGTTGAACCGTCTTACGACGTCGAGTAGACTCGGAGCAATGACGGCGATCCACTCGATACTTTTGTATAAGGGAAAACTGGTAACCACTATATATGGTGTTATGATTCTCACCTTTCTGAGGAACATGATTAATCTTAGACAATATTTCTTACACAATTCTAAGTCACTCTAATTCAGAATGGTCCTAATATTTCACAGGTAAACGTCATTCCACGTGGGCGGTGATGGCCTAACGCTTGTTGAAGTACCTACCTGTACGTACGTCGCTGTAATTTTTCATCTAATAGGTAGATAATGTTCATATTGTAATTTCGTTCATCGATATTCTAAAAATAGGCTCGTGGTTATGGTTGACTGGCGAAGTGTATGAGGACGCGAAGTTTCAAAACTAGTAAATTGGTCGCGCGCCCTTGTAGCTTTTGGAGCTGGCTTTAATGACAGTAGAAACAGTGATAGCGTAGATGGAAGTATTCATGTTTTCCTATAAAGAGTTTGCAAATTTTGCCCTACCTTTTCTAATCTTTTACAGTTTACTTTCATTTAAACGATAAAGGAACCCGTCAAGATCAAGGGCGAGTGTAAGCATAAAAAAGCCTAGATAAGCCTCTCTGGGAAAACGAATAGACCCAACGCTTTCCTGGACAACCGTGATGAAATATAGTTTAACGGTCTATGTTCTCTACATATAGAAACATCGAACGCATAATAGAAACAGGTGCGAACACGCTCGCAGCTTATTAAGGATTACAGTTTTGTGTGCCGTCGTCGTGTGAATACATTAGCTGAAATTATGAACCGTATCAACGTAAATAACACTTCATTAGGAGGGCGCATTCTTAGCAATAGTCGTATTGAAACATCGCTGAATAATATAAAGCGCATCGGTAGATATTACGTTAACACCAGACGAGGGGCAGCTATCAATGTGCATAGGTATGGATTAGGTATGTGGTCTGTGAGCACGGACGTACACAGTGGTTCTATACATTCAGACTTATGCACAAGGATCATTCGGAGAATATTTAAGCTAGTGGAAACTTATGAATAGCGCAGTTACAACTCCCTCGTAAGGACAATCCTTACTTTAAACGCAAACTGATATCTACGCTTTTAAACTTCCGCGTTACATTATATTAATATTACAAAACGAAGATAAATGTGATGAAACACATTCCAGATAATAGGCAGGTGTGCAAACTCACTATAACTAACATTAACGATGCTCTGTTATGACACTAACTTTTATAGTGACTTAATTTTTTTGAGAATATACTCTTAATGGTCACCAGAACCAGGAACATATTTTTTTTATGACACAAAATGACGGGATGAACAAGTCGTGTGCTTGGTTGTAAGCGACACGCTTGTCCATAATAATTGCAGAACCGCTCAGAGCTTCAAATCGCTAAGGTTTGAGGGGCACCGCCATTGCGCCCTTCATCCTGAGACAAAAGTTGACAAGTCCCAAGTGCGTGTAATTTCACCAGCACCCTTACTTACCCTTCAAAAATGCTCACATTACTGGTTGGCGGCAGAAATAGGTAAGGTAGCAGTATATCCCCGGATGAACTTTTTTACAAGGAGCTCTACTGCTATTCAAACACATAGTAAATAGTTGTTCCTCCAGCGTAAACCAGAAGTCTACAATTGTGTAAAGTGCACGACATAGCCAGTCCTTCCGTTTCCTCGGATATCTCAGCTTGCATTATAGGTTCATAGGACAAGATATACACTTTATTTTATTTCTAATGAACAACATACACTAGAGCGAGGAAACTCCGTCGCGGGTGGGGATAGCACCGCAGGTTGCAGGGGGAGAGTGAATAGGAAACTGAGACGTGTTTGTGGTTGCTTGCAGTTTACAGTTGCTATATAGTGTGATTAGGATTAGTCGCTGCAGTGCCATGTAGTTACACGCAGGGCCGCGTCCCTTCACGCAGACCAGCGCTATTTTGTGTAGTCCTTTTTATTACTATGACTAGAATACGTTGTATTCCAGAATATGTAGGTACATCCTAATAAATTGTAATGTGTATACAATCAATTACCATCAGTTTCTTTCGTTCAATTTTATTTTATTCGGAAAATGTACTTACAAATCATAGTAAATGTTACAGTACAGGGTCAACTTGAGATTTAAATTCAACTCTGTAGTGCTTGCAATAAAAACGGTGCGAAATTCAAAGTGTCAAACTTGATAAGTTTCATACGACGACTTCCGTGGTGGAGTGATTTGCTCACCGGTTTCCATGGTGTCGCCATCTCCGAGGTTTTCGGATTCGATCCCCGGTCAGGTTAATGTAGAAAATGCAACTTTACTATATAGTCTCGCGTCTGAGTGTCTGTGGTGACATCGTTGTTTACAATTTACATAACAAAAGCGCTTTAGTTACTTACTTTAGGATCAGAGCAACTTATGTGATATTGTCTAATATCTTATTATTTAAAATATTAGTCTTACTTGAATTAGAAATCAGACATGTAAGAAAATGGTGTCTCATGGTGTATACGATATAATAATTCAAAAGAAATTTTGTTAAAAATCCATTTGCGTTTTAAATAGCTGAGTCAGACTTGCGCGCGTTTTGCGTTTTTGTTACTGGCCTTGTTGCCGCAGCCGTTGCTTTGAACATCTTAGATACATACTTAAACAAGTGCGATATCGAAGTTACATTGCAGACAATAAGGGTTATGAATACGGAATTTATGCGCACTCGGATTGTAATTATCTATATCCACCTACGATGCGTGGTATATAATAAAGCTTCTGTCAAATGGCGGTATTATTTAAAGCCCATAATCCACGAGAGCAATAATTTTTTCTTCGAATTTCATACACCATGTCAATCTCGTTAGATTTGAAAGGCAAGCAATATTAAATTATAGCGATATGAGGGGCCCGATCGGAGTTCAGCCCGCAAATGAGGATGCGATCTCCTCCGGAAGCTGCTAAAAAGATTGATTCGTCCAATTTCCCACACGCCACTAAGCGTGCATACGATGGACATAGTACCACGGGAGCACGAGACAATAAGTGAAAAGTAATAGAGCTTGGTATGACGGGTGATGTGCTTGTTTAACCACCAACGTAAAAAGAAGGGAGTTGTGAGTTTGAAGCTTATATCCGTTTTTCTGTGTGTGGCATCTTAGCTCCCAAACGGATATATTGATCTCAAGGCGGTTCTTTTTTATTTAAAAGCTAATTTAATCGGTAGATAGTTGTTAATGGTGTTTGATGAACATGAATTCAGCAATTTAAAAATCATCAGGCCTTTTATCTGACTTGAAAGTTAGTGCACTTTGGTTATCCCATGCCATTACAAGAATATGGTAACCTTCATTTGATGCTGCGATCGACATTCTACAGACTAACCAACTCTTCAACTACTTATATAGTAGCATCGTATTTGGGCTTATTATTAATTAATTTTGACGAGTTGTTACTTTATGTTGTTGGTAACATTATTACTTTTTGGAGACTACTAATTTGTACTGGGGGTTTTAAATTTAAATTTAATTTTTATGTTATTAGATAGGTATTGTATGGGTTTACCTATCACAAGCTAGAAACGTGATTTACAGAATTTAATTTTTTGGAAAGCCTTTTGGCATTTATTGAACAGTTTTTTTTTTTCATTTGTTTGAAACAACGTAACGACTTTTTTAATTACTTTATACATTTATTAATTATGTTGATAACAAAACTCATAACAATTAACTTACATTGATAATTTACAAAGTAACAAAAAGATCTACTGTTCACAGTTTGCTAATAATTTACTTACTTAATTGATTACTCACTAATTTACTAAATACAAACGAAACGGGATTAGTGAAACCTATGTAAGTGTTAGGTGAGTTAGTACACGTTTATTATTTGGATAATTTTAAAATAATATCTGATAACCAATTTGGATTTATGATCATGACAGATACCCATACCCTACTGCAAAACAGTTTCATACGCAGACGATACAGCTCTAATTGTGACTGGGTCTGACTGGTCAAGTGCCAAATTACATGCGGAATATGCAGTGAAAATAGCAAAGGATTGGCTGAACATTAACCTATTAACAGTCAATGCGGACAAGACTCAATACATTCCCTTTCCGATAACGAGCACCATCAAACCACCAGAGGGCTTTTAAATTGTGGCGCACACTAGTTTTTTAACAGCTAAGTCATGCCATTGTATGAATATTTATAGAACCAACTGCTTAACGCAGCAACTATATATCTAGGAATCATCATTGATGAGGCATTAAATTGGTGTAGACACATTGACAACATTTGCTTACGAGTCAGAAAGCTCATATTTGTTATGAAAAAACTTCGATATGCAAGTTTGCAAATCTGTGATATCGTACTGTTTACCGGTCTGGGGCGGAGCCCACAAAACTTCGGTACTAAAACTTGAAAGAGCACAAAGAGCTGTTTTGAAGGTTATGCTCTGCAAACCTTTTAGATACCCAACTGCCCACCTGTATCAGGAATGCAGACTGCTCACTGTGAAACAGCTCTTTGTGTTTCTCACTGTCTTGCGCCATCATTCCTCTGTTTCGTGTACGGACTCAACTAACTGTATCAGTGGCTCCAGAAGAAGGAAACCAGCTTGTCTAGCTTGTGTAGTTACACTTCACACATGGCTTCTCGACTTGAATTACTATTTAACGGACAACTTAATACACTGAGGTACACAATTTTAAATTTCTGGCTGCGTAATCAGTTGTTTTTTATTTCAGTTTTGCCTTATTATTATTATAATTTTTTTAATTTTAATGATTTTTGTGGTTATTCTAATGGAAAGAATAGTGGACCTTCTTGTTTCCCTGTGTAAGGTAATGGTGTCATCTAGCGCGCGGAGGAACACTGGCCCCCATGTCACAGGTTACCCTACTTTCAGGGATCTCATCTTGTATTGTAATAATCCGTATACTTTATATTTGTTGTAAATAAAAAAAAATTAGAAAATAAATATTATTATTATTATTATTATCTATTTTAGACTCTCATTCAAAATGATAATAATTGATTTTAAAATAAATTATGCATATTCTAATTACAAAATTACATAAGTGTGGAAGGAAATCCCCCTGTTATTATTATTACTAGGTATTATTATTATATATTCGGGATCTTAAAAAAATATCCAAACCAGGGTTGTTCATAGATATCTCGTGGTAAAGACACATTCTTATATTACACCGTTTAATGTTTCACTATTTTGATACATACGTAAGTTATTCGTTTCACGATTCTGATATCCCCAACATTTCGTTTGACTAATGTACCGAATAGAATATTTTGTCTTTGTACAAAAAGCATACCTATCCATAATACATTTTTTAATGTTGTTTTACCACGGATTGAGTTTACTGTGATAAAATAAATTATCTGTGGTGTTTTGGTCAATTGAATAATAATAATAATAACGCACACACTCAACATAGCCCCGCACTAGGGAAACCCTGTGTCGCGGTTGCCATGGACACACACATAGACAACCACAAATTACACCCAAACTCACGAGAGAAGTAAATGTAGGTCATACAAATATTTCTCTCGGCCCGGGAATCGAACCTGGGACCTCTGCGTGGCAGTCCGGCATGGTAACCGTTCGGCCACGGAGGTAGTCAAATTAAAAAAAATATTGAAATGCACAAATTAATTCTCATTAAATGAAATGTTTTGTTTCAAATGTATAAATTAATAACTGAGTTATGAAGACTACATATTTAAAATTCTTTTGTTCGTTTGTTTGAGGTGGGTACAATTTTGTCTAAGAATAATAATTTTGTCGAAACTATGTATATGGAAATCAAACAGTAGGAAAAACAAGAATTGACCAAACAAATTGCGACGAAAAGATCACATTTTCATAATAATTATACTGTAATAGTAGGTTTCCGTTATAAACAAAACTTCTGCTTTAAGATATTTTTTATATTAAAAATTTATACCAAAACAGTCATCGCAGTAATGAAAGAAAAAAAAAAACATTCAAACGGAATAATGGGATCCGGAAAAAATAAATTCGTGTTTGTAATAGATTACCTATTGTATAAATTTTATAACGCTAATGATGACATGTGTTTTAAATTTTTGTTACCGCCCGTAGAGCCCTTTCTTTTGTCTTTTGTTTGTCTTTGCATTGTGATTTGTAGTATATTGTAAATTACAAATAATTTGTAAAATACCTTCGAATATACGTAGCCTAACATGCAAAGCGCATAGGAAGAAAAAAGCTCCAAGGACAAGGGGTTTTTAAAGGAGTAACAAAAAAATAAGTAACAAAAAAAAAACAAGTCTTGAAAAGCACGGCTTTATCAAAACTGAAGCAATTGAGTTAAATAATATACACATTAGACGTCACGGATAACGGGTCTGCCGCGACGGACCATCGTTGTCGTTGCAACCTTAACAACGTGTTTCAGAACCTGCGGGGACCTGTTAAGAAGAGGCCAAACAGCTAGTGAAGCTAAGTTTATTAAGTTTAGTTCAGCCCATGTTTTCATACATCTGTTCACACCGGAAACTAAGCTAACCGAGTAGACAAGAGTCGTGTGATAGCACTTCACTATGTCCTGTAATCTAAGCTAAGCTCAGTTAGCTTAACTCGCATAGTATGTTGCATTCAGCTATGCGAGCTAAGCTAATTTAGCTTATCTTCGCTCACGGTGTGGCCGCTCCTTTAGGGTTGCGCCCCACTTGTCAGGAGGTATTCGTGTTTGGATTTGCTCCGCAAATCCCCACTAAAGATCCCTACCTGTGTGGATCCTAAACTTTGATTTAATTTAATTCCATAAATCCCCACTGGTGTAGTATTTGCTAAGCAGACGCTGACAAAATATCGAAGCTTTTACACAAGAAAAAGCGCACTGGGTCGATGTTATAGTAAAAATTAATTCAAACTAAGATCCCCACCTGTGGGGTTTTTAATGGAGATTAGTGGAATAAGCCGTATTTTGGTTGTCGATATCACCCACATTCTACAGAGTCTACACGACATACATATATCTAAATAGACACTGCAAGTACCGCGATCTGTATGAAAACCAAGCGTGTCACATTTTTTTGTACCTCTCTCGGCACTGAAGCGATTGATTAAATCGAAGATGCGGACGTAGCACGTATTTAAAATAATGATTTTTCGTGAAATATGAATATAGTAAAATATTACCAGAATAAGATAATTATTAAATTCTTTATTAATACGTATTTTGAAAGAAAAAGTTGCTCCGGAAAGCTTAAAAAAAACGATAGTAAACTTTATAGAAGTTTTCTATAACATTTTCTAAGATCTTAAGAATTATCATCCCTTGTTTCCTAAATCAATCAGGATCCCGATTCAGAACTTTTCGATATTTTAACCGAATCATTCGATTGGACATCGCTATCGAAACGAAGGGCGTTTTCCGAGCTATTCAGAACATTCCGAGTTAAACGTTCGATTCGGATACGATATCGTTACCCAACAGCGTTTACGGAGTTAGTCGGTGAAATAGATTATAAGAAAAATGAAAATCCTTTTATATCCATTTTTAAGATTTTAAAGGCCTAAAATATAGGAACACATCTTGCATTAAAATAAATTACTAAAATTCAACAAAATACAGACATTATTTAAAATTATAAGAGATTTCCACATAACATTCTTGCTTTGTAAACTATAGGACGTTCGATAACTTTCATTCGATAACTGTGTTCTGAGTACCGTTTGTATCCTTTGCCGATCGAAAAGTTTAGTAATCGTATGGATATGGTGTCATTTCGGTTCGATTTCGAATACGACAGTTTGACATTTGATTCGGGTGTTGTGAAAATTATTCTATTATATTTTATATATTATTATTCTATATGTTATTATGTATATATTATTATTCTATATATTATTATGTATATATTATTATAATTAACAGAAATCGGTCGAAAACCGAGTTATCGTAAGGTTCTGAATCGACCCCCGGAATCGAAAACTGTGTTGCATCAAGTGAACATCACTAATCGTAAAATTTGACAAAAAATTTGACGAAGCGAACGTACCACGAAACTGAATGATTATATAAAAGTATCGCTCGTTCGATATTCAAGGCAGTAGGCATGGACCATAAGTGTACCGCACCAAGTAAAAGCATACACTCGTTTACATACTTGTTTTCTCGAAATTCATTCAAAATGGAAATAAATTATTTTAAAATAAATTATGCATATTCTAATTACAAAATTACATAATTGTGAAAGGAAACGACTCTGTATGTTTGTCTTCTCGGTGTCTTTACAGTTTTTAATGGCACAATTAGGCTTTTTCGCGTTTTCGACTGATGTTTAACTACGATAACTGCCGGGTGCGTTCTGAAGCGTAGCATTGGCAACTAGAGTTTATAGCTTACATTGAGCAGGCGAGTAGGTACACTTATGGCGTCTATTTAGATATAATTATGTCTGTGGCCTACACCACACTATAGTAGCAGTAAAACTCGTTGTGAAAGAGTTCGTCCAGAGAAGTACTGCCACATTACCTATTTCTGCCGCCAAAAAGTAATGTAAGCATTACTGTGTTTCGGTTTTGAAGGGAAAGGGTGCTGGTGAAATTACAGGTTCATGGCACTTGTTGACTTATGTCTCAGGGTGAAGGGCGTATGGCAGTCTCCCTCGGATCTTTGCAATTTAAAACTCTGAGTGGCACTGCTATTGTTATGGACAGCTCTTTTAACGCGGTGCTAACCACTGGACCACTGAGGTAATGAGCGGTTTAAACATTTTTCTGAGATCCTGTCCGCTATTACGATATATTTTTTTAATGCGTGGATTTTTCTTTGCAAAATGGCGGCTGGTTGGTATAAACCACAAATGCTATGCAACAAAATCGCCTTGAAAATTTACTTGTTTCCAAGATATTTGTGTAGTGGTAATAGCAATACTAGTAATTTGGTCAATTTATTATGAAGAATTGTTTTTTTTGTTCCATCTGTGTTTTAAAAGCAAATGGACAGGATTTTTTGTCATTCATGTCAATAATATAACCTAAGTAGATAATTGTTCCAACGTTTTCTAGTTTATTCTGTTACAAAGTACAACTTTCATAGTTTCTATTGTCAAATAAAAAAATTCTTAATACTAGCTGTTTAGCTAGATTACTGGGTGGTTTTCAACAATAAAAAATACGTTTAAAAAGACTGCCATTTTGTAATGTAAACTAGGTTGTGTAGTAAAAAATAAAATGCCTTTGTTGACTTTTTGTATCACATTTTTGGGATTACTTTACCGAAAATAGAACATTAATTAATGAGACTTACTCTTGTCGGATGTAATTCACTGATGTTTAACAGGTGCATATACAGGTGATATAATAATAACAATACAATAACTAACCTCATTTACAACATTAGCCAAACCTTATTACATTTATTTATATTAGTATGTCGTAATGTCATTCTGTAGTACCTAGTGGTTCGGCGTCGTACCTGCTTATGACCTTCGTATAAGTAGGTATCTTTTGTTTCACATTTCGGAAATACTGAATGGAAAAATATGCGAAACGCTTGTAATGAGTATATAGATGTGTGAACAAGCTCCCAAAGGCATGTTGCGATTTCGGAATCTCGAAGGAATTCTGTTATCATTTCATAATTTGAAGAATGTCGGAGAACTAGGACGAGAGCGGGGGTAGAGGCGGTCAAGGGGTATTTTTACACAGTTCGTTATTTGTAAGGGATATTGCTTTTGCACAAGTGAAATATAGCAAATTGTGAAAACTCTTGCCATCCCATCGGAAGGTTGCAAGTTCAATCCCTGTATTTTCTGTATGTTTTCCTATAATAACTGCATTATAGATAACTTTCTGAGCAATATAAGAGGTGGTAGACAATAGAGGCAGACTCTAGCCGCAGACGGCTACTCAAGGACTCGCCACCCCCAGTCCTATTCTTAACCCACTTGACTATTCTCTGTGGACTGAATTAAAGCTCAAGGCCTGCCAAAAGGTCCACCTAAACATGGATTCTCTAAAGCTTTGTGAAGATTTGTGACGCGACGAAAATTAGCCAGAACATCTAAGAGCTTGTATTAGGAATAGAGGCGGTAATTTTGAGTAATAATTACTGCGAGTTCTTGGTTAGTACCTTCTCATCATTATCTAAAAATTTTAAAATTATAACTTAATTCTTTTAATTTTTATTTAACTTTTTTAACTAGGAATTCGTGATCGTTTTGTAACTTTTTTTTCAAACAAGATTATTGGGAGTTGCAAAAGAACTTCTGAATACAGTTGCGAAACTCAGCGTCGCGGGCGGCTACGAGGGGAAGGGTGATGAAATTCAGTTGTGTATTTCATTAGCGGCTGATTTATCGTGTCCGGCTACTGTTCACGAGGTCCCTTCGACCACGATCTGAGCCGGCGGATGCTGCGGACCGCGTCTCCGCGCACGCGCGGCGCAACAGTTTGGCGGGGACGGTCCGAGAGGCCCGCCCGCTGCCGCCGCCACCGCACCCGTATTCGCCGCCCTCAGCGAAATCGCTCGCGGACTCCCGTCTGGAGTAGCCGTTTGCTCCACGAACCAACAAGTTCCCGCGATCGCCCGCGTCGCGCCATCGCCGCCACCGTCCCTTCTCTAAAGGTGAGCAAACAAACAACCCTGCTCCCATTTATTTTAAATATTTTTCCTTGAAACCGTCTGAGGGTGAGCGAAGCGAAAATCGGAATAATTTTTTATACGACGGAGATCCTGTCCTGTGAATAATTTTACAAATTTGTCGTGTGTCGGCCGAATTGGTACTAAATTCTAACAAAGCTGAAAATGTGTTGTGGTTCCGTTGCGGAGTTTAATTTCGTACATAATCTACTTTAGACGGATCTTTAACTTCCTCACCTAATTTCTTACTACTCAGTCGGGTTGGAACTTTAATATTATCGACCGTTACTTATTTTAATATTGTTTCACGCGCTGTCACTAAACCAATGTTAGGGAATTAATTTATGGACCGAAGAGTCGCACTCCTGTCCGCCATCGGCTTTATAATATTTATCAACGCAATATTTGGATTATGCATCTAAAACTTCTCATAGTCAGAAATATGCAAATTTCTGAGAGTTCTCACCGTCCAAGAGTAAGCCTGCATTCCTGCTGGTTGAGTCGTCGTCGTGCCGTAAAGGGACATAGGTTGTTTGACAAGCCGCGACATATTTATCGCGATGTGTTCACAAATTTATCGCGTCACTCTCATTTGGTTTTCTGGTAAACAAACACATTGAGTAGGTACGTAATAAACCACGGAATTAATTGAAACTGGTAATATTGTGCAAAATTATCTTAAATACAGTATGCACAGTGCAGTAGCATATTTAAGTAATTAAGTACTCTGGTGTCTGGGGACACGGTTGTAATCCCGCAAAATCGAGCACATGAAAGCTTTTTTTCAAGCCACTTAATACACTTTTCCTATAGGTATAACTTTGAAATGAGTTACACAAAAACCTGAAATTTCTATTATCGAAGGTACTTAAATTAAACTTTACGAACATTTCAAGTTCTTATTTTACACGGATTTTACCTATTTCAAATAATGTCTATTTTGAAAATTCGTTAATCACTAATTCACTCACTGATCATCAAAAACCTGAGCATCTTAGGAAGGAAAAAAAAAGAAAATCAAATAAAGAAGATAAGCACTTGAATTAAGTTGAATTTGATATTCATTTAGTATTTAGTAAGAAGGTGTGCCTATAAAGAAAAAAATAAAAATCTGGAAGTACTTTAAATTGAAAAATTATTTGCAGTTTGTTTTCAACCGATTCCTCGTAGCGACATTCATTTAGTATTTAGTAGAAAGATCTAGAAAGGAAAACTCAAAAATCTCGAATTATTTTAAATTGAAAAATTATTTGCAGTTAGTTTTCAACCGATTCCTCAAAGCGGCATTCAAAATTATTTTCCGAGTGTTGAAAATTAATTTGTACTATTAGAAACCAAATAGGTAAGTATTTTCACTTAGTGTTGGGAAAATGTAATTTGACTTTCACATTAATAACAAATTTTCGTGTTTGTTTTAAATAAAATTTACGAACGAATAGACACCGTAATTAGTATTTCTTAATTTCTATTTTTATAGATTTAATATAAAGTGACGAGACGAACAAGTCATGGTAAGCTACACGCCTGTCCATAACAGTTGCAGAGCCACTAAGATTTTTAAATCGCAAAGATCTGGGGGGCACTGCCAGTGCGCCCGTCACTCTGAGACATAAGTTGATAAGTCTCATGAGCCTGTAATTTCACCAGCCCCTTCACCCTTACCCTTCAAAACCGGAACACAGTAATTCTGACATTAGTGCTTGGCGGCAGAAATGGGTAAGGTGGCAGTACTTCCATGGACGAACTCTTTCACAAGGAGCTCTACTAATGTATAATAGTATCAGGCGTATATTATTAGACGTATACAGTGTTTTTTTTTTAATGGGACGGTATGAAAAAATCCGTAACCATATAAAATACAAGGAAACTGTCTTTGGAAACATTACGTCTTTTTTTGTGAAAACCATTTTGGCATAGTAAATTTTTGGGTCAAGCGTGAGTTGTTCATAAAAATGAATAAAATTTATCAAATTTTTTTAGTGCTGATCAACTCAGCTCGTAAGAACCATTTCATTATATGAGTCGAAAAAATCGGGAATGCAGAAGTTGATCAAATTTCATGAAAATTAAAGAAAAATTTTTCATACAAAATGAATAAAATTGTTTTTTTTTTTAACTTCTGATAGTCTCTTTTTATAAAGATGAGTTCATTGTATGTGATGAAAAAAATGGAACTGCAGAAGTAAGTTGCTCAAATTTAGTAAAATAGTTTTTTTTTATAACTGCAAGTGACGGGACGAACAAGTCGTGCACCATGCCGTGTGATTTTTCATACAAAAATAATAAAATTGACTAATTTTTTTTAATGCAGATAGACTCTGTTTCTTATAAGAATTATTTTATTGTGTTAAAAGAAAAGAACCGGGACAGCAGAAATTGGTCAAATTTAATATAGGAACA
>NW_020653200.1:16102924-16142882 GCF_003589595.1 Hyposmocoma kahamanoa | reverse complement strand
GTGAAAAAAATAGCGCGCTAAATGCAATTTCATCCTCCCGCCCCCGCCTCATGCTTCTAAAAATTATTCGAAATGCCTTTGATGCGTGTTTTATCGAAAAAGACTATACTTGGTATTGTTTAACGTTTTAATAGGTTCAAAATGCAATTAAAATGTTTTCTAAATGGTACGTAAAAATACACCTAAAATGTCATTTTTTCGAAATTTCAAACTCAATCCGGAGGCAGTAAATCAAAATAGAATCAAATAATATTTTGCACATGCTTATTCTATACCAATACACACACTTTCTTTGCTATTAGAAAAAAAAAGCACAAAAAATTATTTTTTTTACCCACCCTACTGAGCGCGCCACTCGTTGTAGTTCTCTTCAAGTCGGGCCATTTTGGCGATGGGCGTGAGTGAGATAGGATGACTTTCTTTGCTCACTCACAAGGGTCGTAGGTACTTATTACTACTAGAAAGGGCGTATGAAAAAAATCTGCAGCAGTTACTATAAACTTATTTATTAACAAAGTAAAATATTTTTGTATATTTGTTTTATTATGGGAAGAGTTGATATTTTATGTTTACGTATAATCTACTTTGTGTATTCTACTAGAAATATAATTACATTACACTTTATTGATATTTTTAACAATCCAAAGGTTCGCATTAAATAAGTAACAAACAAAATTACATTAAATACAAAATCAACTTTTTGAATGGAATTGAAACTTATTACAAAGTGAGTAAAAACTGAAATCATTCTATAAAAAACGGCTATAAGTATTAGGAAGAAGCCGCTGGCTAAAATCGTATATCGGGATGTAAGTTATAGGCGTGACAAGATCACGGAAGTAACAGTCGTGACAAAATCACGGTGATTTATCACCGTGAATTTTTTGGAACTGTAACGACAGTCACGGCTATAGAAATGTAACACTATTCCCAATGCTACGACAAGCCTCGATTATGTTACCTACAAATTGAATATAATAATATACAAACAATCTCTAGGTGGGGATTTTTTCCACAAATTTTCACTACGTAGCAAGTACCACGTTAGTGGGAATGTGTGGAATAAAATTTAATAGAATTGGATTTCCATCAGTGGGGAATTTTTGGTGAGGATTTGTAGGACAAACCGTGGTTTGGACTTAAAGTGACAACTCATTAACAATGTTTATTAAGTATTTTTAACATTTTGAAATATATCATTTCTTTTCAATACAATTATTGCAATTTTCAATCATAAAAAACTACATCTGGTTACACCACAACATTCAAACTTAAGCCGGCTCGGATATTTCCTCGAGAATAAAATCGGGATGCTGAGATTAACATTCCAAGATTGAAAGAACTTTGGACGCTTTCCTTTTCACGGAAAAATATCAAAGCTAGCACTTGAACATTCTTTCTAAATAAAATAAAATTGGGGCAACCAGGGGGCCGGCTGACACGACTCGCCATCGACAAGAGGGCCGGTGGGCGCGTATATGCGACAAAAAAAAACGAATTTGGCAAGTTGTCTTTTCAATCTCAGAGAAACTTGTCCCGTTACATGACATTATAAAAAAAAACTCAATTTTACCATTCTCTAAATTTGTAAAACATATAGGGAAATTTATCAAATATTTAAATATCACTGTAAATTTATTACCACTTAACCATTCCATAACTAGAAAATACGTTTTATTTTAAAATGTTAACTCGACATTTTTTCCTTAATGTATTTAATGGTAATAAAATCAATTCAAGATCAGAAAGGTCCGTTCTACGGCATGTCAATAAAAAGAGCGCATTTGGCACACTTGTCCGGGTTTATTTTATCTTCACACTCAGTGTTCTTTCAAATATTTATTGACTAATTTCAAATAGTCAGGAGTTTAAGTAAAACAATAATATTTTATTAAGTAAGATAAAATCAAAATTAGAAAGAGAGAAACGTGTTGAGGAAGCGCCGTGTTCGTGCCCCACCAGGCCCGCTTCAGGTCAGTAAATAGGGAGCATTTCGCGTGTCCATGTACATTTTGTCACACTGAGACCTTCAACTCCAGTCGCTCTTGGCCAAGTGCCAACCACCTTCCAGAGCCAGTCTAAAATTTGTGCCAATGCCAAAGGTTAACAAATTCCAAGGTCGGCAAGAGCACACGACCATGCGGCCGTGACCGCTCCTCTCTGCGTCGCATACATTAACATCTCCCTAAATCTGGGTATAACTAGCATAATCGCAAACCTTTAGCGCGTTTGATGGATCATAATAATAAAGTAAAACATAAATTGTGCAATCTCCGTACAATAAAGTTGGAGCCGATCTGGTGAAATAAAAAAGACTCAGCCGCTTTCAGTATAGTCTAACAACGTAGTTTTTTTATGAAAACAAAGTACGCTGCAGTAAAATGAATACGGAGATATTAACGAAGGAAATTATTTTCTGGTTAATTGCCATTATACAAAGTGCATTAGCACTTCATTGCATCCCGTTTGAATACTTTCGACATTGCCAAACGATTATTGTTTTCGTATTTTTGCTTCGATTGGAAAACTTTAGACCGAGTGCTTCATGTCTACACTCCATTACTTAAGGCGAGGTATTTCAACGCTAACCTAAGTGTTAAGACGTGAGGTGTGGTGGGCCACCGCAAGGGGTGGTCGCGTCCCGCAACGCGCGCGCTTAATATTAGTGTGAATAAAATAAAAACAGTCGGAAAAAATTTGACACAGGTCGGCGTCGACAAGCGCCTGATGCCGACTTATAGGGCAGGGGGTTGTCTGTAGTACTTAAAAGGAAATTTCTCTATATGAAAATCTATATAAATCTGTATATCTTTTATTCTTAAATAATTCATTTTAAACTTTTATTTTAGCCTATTTTCAGGATTGTACATGATCAGGTCAAGTACTTCCTATCGTGTAACAACCTACCACCTTCTTTAGGCAATATCCGTAGGTATATCATATATTTTTTGTAAGACAGTTGCTTAATAGTAAATACTTAAACCATTTGATCTAGCAAAACAGCTGTTCCCGCTTCTCCGCCGGCGACTGTCCTTAACTCTTGCTGCATATTTTAAAATATTGTACTTTATCGACAAAGCCGCACATGATATATATTTTAAAGCTTTTATTTTTTTTTTTTCACCAATATTTGAAACAACATATTTGTTGACTAAACTCATGTACCTTCTTTATACTTGTAGGGTACTCATTTTATGGAAAGGCTGCTAGATTGAGGCCACACCATTGTTCGCGACTCGACGCCGTGTCGCCGATTGTCGGCGTCTCTCGTTCAGTGAAGTGTGATTACCTCCTCATACAGCGAAATACGCTTAACTTCTATTTTAGAATGATATTAGAAAATTATATCTTCACTGTGGATCATTAGCACTAGCTAAAGTTTCACTGTTGTACTTCTTACCACTTCTCTCTGAAATAACAGGAAAGAATAAAAATATACAGCAGAGAGTGCAGTAGTTAAAACGAAGAATGTACATGACATTTTCCATGAAATTTCATATTTTTCTCCGACATTACACGTTCCATATTTTAAAGTAAAGAAATCACTTAGTGTTATGTTTTCTTTCAAACAAGAAACTTATAACATACATAAAAAAGTATTATGTATATAATAGTATGGTATTTTGACTTACAACAACTTACGTATTGAATGTATTTTCGCTCCAATTGAGTGCTCCCAAAATTTTCTGAACCATGTTGAAATGTCAGCTGCTTGACAAGGACTTGAATACCATTGCACTATTTAAAAAACTTCAACGTGTTGTCGACCAATATGTGCTCAGAACTGTCCAGTTTAGGAAATTTTTTCTCATCATCAGGCGGTGCACTGTAGGCTCGAGCTTGCCCAAAGGCCTGTTCCAAAAGTTTCTTATGCTTTACTTTTCTATTTCCGACTGACGAGCTCTATAAATTATGAAATCGTTACCATACACCAACTCTTTATTGTTTCAATGATTTTCTTATTTATTCGTAGAAAACCAGCAGTTTTACAACAAGTTAAAAAACATCATCAAATATATTACAGCCTATTAAAAGGTTTTCGCTTATAGTAACATAATGACTAGTAACAACAAGCACTTGGCAAGTGGTAACAGCAAATAAAATTAATATGTAATAAAGACATTTAACTTAAAATACAAATAAAATATATAGAATACAATAACTATGTAATGTAAATCATATACCTCCCAATACTTGGGCCACGAAATGATCGTACATAAAACAAACGCGCCCGCAAGTTTACGTTTAATGAGTTCGAATTAGAATTGAATTATGTCAATATTAAGTTCACTTCTGCTCAACACATCGTTCAAACTCTTGCAAGCCCTATTAAGAAAACTGTTTTGTCTATATTTAGTCCTCGCCAGGGGAACTGCAACAGGACGGTAGTAACTCATGAAACGCGTGGATATATTAAACGCAATAGTACTCAGTAATTCGGAACAAACGACATCGCCGTTTATGATGTTTAACAAGTTCACTAAATCAACAATATTCCGGCGAGTAATAAGAGGCTATATGTGTTGATCCTTACAAAGACGTAGATATTCGATTGAATTACTAGACTTGCCCATTCTATAACATAAGATTTTCATACATTTTTCTTGGAGTCGTTCAATTCTGTCTACACAAACTCGATAACATACTAACTAACTCGATTCCAAATTTGGGAGGCATGTTTTAATTTCCTACACATAATGTAGGTATTTAGTAGGACATACGCATAATGTAGGTATTTGGAGAGTTTTAGGAATTGTGAAACAGACTGAATTCCGTATTATGAGTCCAAGTGACTTATTAGCCTGATAAACAATAGCATCTATGTAAGTGTCAAAAATTTGCTTGGAATCATGAATGACCCCCTTTTCTTTCTTTGATCTTTCATGATTATCTTATGTTGAAGATCAATGTTTCTCAAGATATACGAGGTACATATAGTATTTAATTTACGCGAAAAAGTCATTGAGAAACATTCGGAGGGGTTAAGGTCTAACTTATTGCTAACACAGTAGTCATCAAGACGAGATATATCGGATTGGACAGCAGTAGCGACATTAACTGAAGAAATTCTGGCATAAATCTTCATATAATCTGCGAAGCTCAGCAAATTAGAGAAGCGAAAGTAGCCACCAATATATTAAACAAAAATATTAAAATGCAGCAGCCCTAATAATGAACCTTGTGGCACACCGCTAGGTATAGTAACCCAACCGGATATATAATTATTAACGACTACCGCTTGGGATCTATTAATGATATACGAAGAGAACCACCGTAAAAGACACCCCTGGTATAAATTTTGGAAAGTTTAGTCAAAAGGATAACATGATCAATTCTATCAAATGCTTTACAGTAATCAGCATAGATGACATCCACTTGGTATCCTTTGTCCATAGACGCTGAGATATATTCATTTAACAATACTAGGTTTGATACTGGAGCACACTTTATAAGCCTAAAAACTGTTATACGTATAAACAGTCTTAATATGGTATAAATTTAGATAATAGTTCTCTATAAATGGTTTTAGAAAAAATAAATTGTTCTTATAGACTTATTTCACTCAAGTCAAAATTTAAACACCTTCTTAATACCAAACATCTTAATTAAGTGTAATCTCTCTTAAGATTTACTCTTATAGTCCTTATTTTAAGTTCATCTGTAGAACAACTGATTATTTTTAGTAAAATTGTTCTATACACATCCAGTAATACTCTAAAAACTAGTGTTCTTAAGTTTATTCTAAGATATATTTAATTTATAGACATTCTGTAGTGTTTGTACTTATTGACAAACACGTTATAGCGCGTCTTCAGTAGATTTTATTTAAAAAAATACTACAATTAGGGTTTTTACTCTATTGGACGTTGTAAGAGTTCATGCAAAATGGGTAAAGTAAAGAATATTAAAAGATCTAGTGGACGTGGTAAACCTTGGATATTAAGTCACATCATTCGATACCTGTGTCGCGGGTGCCATGGACACACACATAGACAACCACAAATTACACCCAAAAGGGGTGTCTGATTTTTTTTCTTGAGTTTCGAGAATTCTCGTACCCGATTTCTCGAGTTATTCGAGAATTTTTTTAAAAACCTTAAAAAATCAGCTCAATCAACTATAAAACTAAATGTAAACTTTTCGAAAGTTGTTTTGGCCTGGGTGTTCTGAGTTGTGCCCCGAAATAAATTCCATCGTTCTTGGTTCCAGGTTCGATTCCCGGTAGAACCAAATTGGGAAATGAGTCTGCTTCAATTACCTTCTTTGTTTCTTAAGTTGGTATATTTTGTCATTCATCCAACTTTTGATTTTTAATGCATTATGGCGGTGTAAGATGTTCTCTGTTAATACTTGTCACTTTCTACTTAAGTTCAAGCTATGTTTACTGGATAAATTCCTGTATTCTCTCCTTTCTATGCACAGTTCACTCATTGATGTAATCACATACCAAAGCTTTAATATAATGCCTAGGCACCAAAAACCAGGTTCTTACTAGCAATGTTGGCAAAGCTGTTTTTTTAATTTTCGTAAGTCTTTGCTGGTTATGTACATATCCGGTTGTTTGAAATGAGCCGAGCAAACAAATTTGTATATTTTCAGAATAAAATGTTCTTCTCGTCGCGATTCAGCTATTATATTTCACCCTAGGGAGCAAAGTATAGGTAAATATATCTCGAGGAAAACTGAAACAAATACATTTATTATGTCATGCCACTAGAAATGTACTGATGTTTCGATTTTTTTTAATTCAAATTTAACGTAAAGCCAAACTTTCATAATCCTGGAAAAACGGTATTTTCCGGTAACTTCACCCGAGCCCTCTGATGCTCAAAAGACAACAAATCACACTTGTTTCCCATATAGTTTATACCTACGGTGATATTTTTTTTTATAGCTTTTTTGATTAAAATGAAATGATTCTTAAAAAACATCCCAACTTCCATACGACGCTTCAATTTTGGAAGAAAGGAAACGACGAAAGAACGAAGAAAGGAAACTGTGTGCCTCTATAATACTACTTTCTCACACTAATTAAATATATCCTTAGTAATAATGCTCCTCCCTAAAATTTGTTGCAGACAGTGGATCTCGCATTGGTTACAAGCTCAATTCCATGGAATTCTTTATTACACTGCTCTCGCATACGTCGTGTGAAATCTATCTAAATGCCACCCGTACACACAAACACACCACAACACTCTCACATCCCACGCCACTTAAACATACTTGCCACAAGATGATTAAAAAAAAAATTACTTGCAAAATTTTGCCGACCACCGACCAAATAAATGTTGACCAACGAGGCAACCCTTATTTTTTTTTTTTTTGGATTGGGGGAAATCTTTGTGGATACCCCTGAGCCCAGGGAGACTCAGGAGTTTTGTGGGGACTCTCCCTCCAGACTGAAGGGCCTACCCCACTAAAACCCCCCCGGGTTTCCCTCTCGCCGGTTGAGTCGGCGCCGTGGGATCAGTGAACATTCACCACGACGAACCACCAAGGCAACCCTACCTCGGGCATCAGTTACTCGAGTAGTTGATATCCGGAAATCGTATTGTGATAATCGTATCTTATATATTTCATTAACTATTACGCTGCTTTTAAGAGTGAAAATATTAAAGTCATTTTATTTTTCTCTTCTGACTTTTGTTCTACATTTTGTGGTACAAAATACTATTATATATATCTTTTGAAATGGGGGTGACGTCGTTGATGTCATAAGCATATGACAACAAGTAGCAAAACCACGTGACAATGGGCCTGCAATTGCTACGATTTGCAAATTTCTTTCGCTTCATCCATTTATGTTTTACCCAGGGTGTACGAATAGTACCAGTATGTTGTACTGATCATGATCCTCAATTGGTTTTAATATCTATTATTCGTTTGACAGTATATGTGTTATTATGGTCCATCATTTGCTCCGTGTCAGTTTTTTGTACATGCGAGGGTAAATTTTAGTCTGAGAACGGTAATTGGTATTTGTACTGGAGGAGTTATTAATTCGCTCTTGCTTCTAATATCGCGCGGGCCCGCCTGAGGCGCGGAGGCGCGGGCCGTCAGCATTAATTCGGGGTATCTGCGGAATTAAATTATTACTTAAAGATTGAAGCAATATGTATATGTAACGTTCAGTGACATGTCAATTGGGTGGCAAGACCTGGCCTTCAGAATACAAGAAATCTCCGACTCGAAGGTGTCCGTAGCAAATACATTGATTACTTTACTTTAGTGTTTTAGTAGAGTGATTTAGTGCTACTTTGTGGGCGAAGGCCTACCATCTATTGATTTTAGTAAAACGATACACTAACACGACGGACTAAATCACTTTCTTCACGAACTCAGTAAATTAGTCATAACCATTATTCCAAACACTGATGACAGATGTATGTTGCAATTTTAACAAAACTTGCTATTCTAGATTATCTGGAGATGTAGATATTGAAATGTGATGCGTTTGGATTTTCAGCACTTTTTTCATATTTCTGGCCGCCCCTGTCAGCCGCACAATGTCAACACTCCCCTGCATATCTGTTTATTATTAACAGTACATCTACATCTCTCTGTTGGCGTACGCAAAATTATATATATATATTTTGTCTTTTGAGTGATTTCGTACCGTTCTCATTTAATTATTTATGAAGAACACCTTGTAACCAATATTATATAGTATTTTCCGTGTGAAACAACATACATGGAAAAACTCTGAAGGAGAATTACTTATTCAAAGAAGGGTTATACCCCTAATAGGTACGTCGCAGCCTTTGACGCGGCTCTCGAGCGAATACATTTTGATCAAAGTTCGTGATAAACAGGGAGTGTTATTATTATTTTGCGCGAAACGCAAGATTAGGTTTTAACACGTTCTTGCCAGTTGCGATTATACCATCCTACACAAAATTGCGCTCAATCTTTAAATATCTTCAACAGCGTTGAGCGTCGACAAGTACCTACTCAGAAATACATTTTTTGCCCTTCGACGCCGAATCACTCGATTCGTGGAATCTCCTTAACTATGCCAAAAACTTTTCAGACCCAAGTTGTTCGCTGCAACGTTATGTCTCGGTGAAGATACATGCCCAAAAAGAATACTTGTTTATTTGTGTAAATATTCATCGTTACTACTACAATACTTCATTCCTTAAAGCAAGTTACTGAAATAAAAGATTCCGCCGGCGCCAACCGCTGTTTACTGTCGCTACGAAATATTCTCTACACTCGTAGCGCTGAATCACTGCCGCATACAGTACGCACGTCGTAGCATAGGAGCGGGTTGCGTCGTCACTCTCCGCGTTCGCAGGGTCAAAGATTAAAATAAAGTCAGTTTATTACTGCATCTTAGAAAAAATATTGCCGATATTTAGTTTCTGCTAGTTTAATTTCCGCTGTGTTAAAAAGCGCGCGAGCGTCTTGAAAGGCTCGGGAGGATCGCAGGCGTAGCTAAGGGTAGCCAGGCGTAACCTAGAAATAAAGAAGAATAATCTCAGTATACCAGGCAAGTTTATATGTGGGCCATATATTTGCAAAACAAACATAAACGTGTGAAGCTAGAAATACAACATTAATTCTCACATTGAACATATATTCAATTCTTTAAATGGCGAAGCACATGACTTAATTGCATTTTGTACCGAAATTGGCTCCGTTTCATCAAAAAACCTTTGCAGTTCCCTTAAGTACATAATACTCGTATACGTATTTCTGTCTGTCCGTTTATCTGTTTATGATAACCCTTTTCTTGTAAGTTTATGCATTTATTGTCATATATTTATCGGTATAAAATGCAGGATTTCACCATTGACTCGATCAATTAAGAAATGATTTACAATATGATCGACCTTACTATCTATAACATTTTCCGTGACAACAGTGTAGTGCTTGCGGCAGTGCGTCATATTACAAAGCCTCTCCCGCGCGCCCCACAGGCCGTAACGGATGTCAAAGGACACCCTCGTCCGATGAAAATGCGACATCGGCACCGGTTCAATTTATAGAGCCATTGTTAATTGCTCTTAATTACCGCCGTTTATAGTCGCGTATTTCGGGTACCGGGTGATTGAAAACAAACAGAGCCTGTGTACAGCAAAAACGCACTTCGGTGTTCGACACCGTTAACACATCATGTTGAAAACATTTATACGCGCTCCTTTATTAATGATGTTTATGAGCACTAAAGATTAAAATAAAGTCAGTTTATTACTGCATCTTAGAAAAAATATTGTCGATATTTAGTTTCTGCTAGTTTAACTTCTGCTGTGTAAAATAGCGCGCGAGCGTCTTGAAAGGCTCGGGAGGATCGCAGGCGTAGCAAAGGGTAGCCAGGCGTAACCTAGAAATAAAGAAGAATAATCTCAGTATAGCAGGCAAGTTTATATGTGGGCCATATATTTGCAAAACAAACATAAACTTGTGAAGCTAGAAATACAACATTAATTCTTACATTGAACATATATTCAATTCTTTAAATTCAGTTTTTGTATACAGTAATTATAAAATATCATAGGTCCACACACTGGATTTCCTTGTGTTAGAAAATGTTGTGCTTCATATTAATTAGGCATTTTTTTTATTTTACTATTTATGAATTAGAGTAAGATAATATACAAATCGTTCAGCATTATATCACAGTCTATAAAGATATCCGCGAACGAAAACGTTTATAAAAAATCTTTAACACCTAAAAATGTATATTTAGTTAATATATATTTATAAATATATAAAAATATGTTATAGAGCTATTAATAAATGCTAATTATAAAAGGACTATCAAATTCCGTAAATGTTATAAGTCGTCGTATAAATACAAGATTCGCATCACATTTTAACTAGAACATTTTAATAATTGACTGCAATAACCATTGACTTAAAGTCAATGGCAATAACTAATAAAATATCAAGATACGCCGAACATTAAAACGTACCACTTCTCACCGCAATAGTAGAATATCGGTACCCATCTTTGGCTTTTCTGTACACGGACGACATCGTATGCGGCGGTGGCGGCGGTGACGCAAAGTTCAATGTCAGCGTGATCAGTTGTGAGAGTGTGAACAAGACCTGGCACGGGCATCGAATCGATATTCGACGCATTGCGGGCCGGAGGTTGCTGCTGCCACACCTCGACCGCTCGCCGCTCTTGAACTTTTCTTTACGCAAATTGACGTGGTCGCTTTGGGACGGGATGTTCAGAAAAGCCAATGCGATGATGATGTAAAAATTCGTCAAATTTATTTCAAAATAATATACCTCATAATATAGTAAATACAACGGCGTCGCATCATAGATGTATTCCTTCTCAGGATACACATAGAGATGTAAAATCTTTGTACATGTTAGAAATAATATCAAGTAACTTAGTCTAGATAGTGATAAGTGTAGTGCATTGATCAAATGAAATGTAGACGAAAGCGTAGACACGTGATGCGGTAACGAGGACACAAAAATGTAATATCCTCAGGTCCAATACCCGTAAACATTTTTAAATTGAGTTACGCTAAATTACACCTACCTTAAATTTTCAAGTAGGTAGTGATTGGTCATTTCCACCAAACGGAATTACATCCAGTTTTGTAATAGATGGATGTCGGTATGGGCGCGCGGCATAATTTGTTTATCTAGAAGCATATCCTACAAAGCCTATTTAATGAGGGTGAAGATATCCCAAAGTAAACAATAGGAACTCCTTGTCGTTGTCGCTCGTGTCTGCGTAGGGAACCCGTCAACTGGAAGCGCAATAGTTGTTAAGGGGAAAATATGTATAAAATTCTAATTACTTCACTGGTTAATCAAACCGACACACAGTACACACCATTAAAAATGCGTGCATCGTATTTACAAACATATAAATACGACGCATATGACATGGATAAGAAAGGGGTGTGTTTGGAAATGATGGTTGATAGGAAGAAAAATATATATATAGTGAGACGACTCCATCTAGAATGGAATAAGGACAGAAAGAAGAAAAAGAAGAAGAAATACGATGTATACAGCAGCGTCCGCTCTATACTGAATGAAGAAAATTCTGATGAAATCTGATAGAAAATGTACAGATAGTATGCCATCCAACATTTCAAATGGCAAATTTCTGATATCCTTAATTAAACAATAGGAGCGCTTTCGACACTCTGAAAAGCCATAGTTATTAGGTGGAAAATTTATCTTTTCATAAAATTCAAACTGCTTCACTACGCCGTTAAAGTTAACAAATGAACGAAACGATACCTGTTACAGTACATACGTACCACGAAAGACGCGTGTTAACACGATACATATGGCGGCGTATTGAAGCAATTTCTTATAAAGTCTAATACAAAATGTAGTGACATTCATAATCATCATCATCTACGCCCAGTGAATTCAAATGACGCACGATTTAAAAAAATACTCTGTTATGAGACTGTAGAAGTTTCTACAGTGACTTAACTTTTTTTGAGAATATACTTTTAATAGTGACCGGACCAAGGAACATATTTTTTGTGAGACCAGTGAAGGGATTGAACGAGTTGTGTCTGGTAGTAACCAACGAGCCAGTCCATAAAAGTTGCAGTGCCACACACACCTTTAAATCGCAAAAACTTGAGGGGCACTGCCACTGCGCCTCTCACCCTGAGACACTAGTTGCCAAGTCCTACGTGCCTGTCATTTTAAAAACGGAACGCAGTAATGCTCACATTACCGCTTGGCATAAGAAATAAATTTCTGATTTCCCTAAGTAAAGAACAGGATCACCTCCCGTGTCATCGTTGTAGCTCGTGTTTGTGGAGGGAACAGGTCAGTCGCAAAACCAATAGTTTGAAAATTGTAAGTGATACACTGAGCCGTTGAGGTTGACAAATGGATGAATCAATACTTGCTACAGTATAAGTAGGTACATACTACGAAGGGCTTGTGCGATTGCAGTGCTTGTGGCGGCGTCAGCTTGATACTCTTCGAAGAAATTTCTGAGATAAAAACTACTTTCTAGGACACTAATACCAAATGTATACCCTCCCTCCTATTCGTCTTAGTTGTCGACATTCCAGCCCGGCAAGTTTCTGACGTCCTGCGAGGGTGTGTCTATCGTGCAGCCGAAATAGATGACCGTTTTGGCAACATTCTAGTAGCGAAACTAGTACCTACAACAGGATTGGGCTGAGTACATTAGTAAATTTAACATAATTTGTGACCCAATGTGAATATTGCATGTACACTTTGGATCATTTTTAATTACAATTTATTTATTTAACTGCACATTTTTACGTTCAAATAAAGTCTTGCGAGTTGATTTTGAAACATTTGTAAACACAAAGGCGCCAGTGCAAAAATCTACAATCCGAAATTATGTTCATCATGCGTGCCAATATGGAGCTAGTAATATACCTACTTAGTCGAGACTGTCCATGAGAATTCTATGACATGACTTTCTCTATGGTAAAAAGTGTACCTGTATGAGGTCTTTGGGATGGTTTTGATCAGTTAATAATAATTATAATAGTAATAATAACGCACACATTCATAGCCCCATACTGGGGAATACCGTGAGTGCCATGGACACGCAAATAGACAACCATAAATTACACCCAAACTCACGAGAGATATAAATGTAGGCCATACAAATATTTCTCTCGGCCCGGGAATCGAAACCGTGACCTCTGCGTGGCAGTCAATCATGATAACGGTTCGGCCACGGAGGCAGTAACTTTTTTTTACTTGATAATTTGTTTCCTATAATGATGAAGGTAATAGCATCGCATTTTTTTTTCTTGTTTCATTCAAACTTAAATTACTTGATAATTTTATATTATACTACAGTTATTTTCGTTTAGACGACTATTACTAATATCACTGAAAGGAAAATATATGAGCAAAATACAGTATTTTTATTGAAGTAAAAATTAAAATAAAAAAACGTATAACAAAAAGCTGTAATCAGTTTACAAAACCTTTTCTACTTATCTTTTGCGACAGTATGATATATAAGCTTGTTGCGATTTAGTAATTACCATACATAGTTTACTTGCAGATAAATAACCAGGAGCCTTAAACACGCAGAAGAAACCCAAAAATACAGTAATAAAAATTAAATGATTCTGATGCTGCGTATTCACATATCAATGAAATTCTGCTAACGACGTCAAACCTGGTGGTATATCATTGGTATTTACATTGATTTAATAACTCGGTATGATTGTCAACAATAGATGAACTGACACACGCCGCAACCCGTTTAGTAACCGATTGCCGTGCATTTTTTTGCAAATGATACGGCTGACAGTTTATCACAGATGTAAAACTAGTTACTTCCTTTAAAATTACTAAAATACTAGACCTCGCCTGTCGGTCTGTCAGCGATTTAAAGTAATTGATTGGTGTAATGAAATCCGAAATGTAAAGTAGATACTGTATTTGCGCTCCTTTTAAATGATCACAATGTCTTCATGGTGTGTTAATTACTTTGTGACGAAACTCCGTGGGGGACTTTCTGTATGCATAATGAGTTAAGGGTGGCTCGCGATGGACGTAGGCGTTGATAACCGTCATCAACAGTATCGCGCAATTCATGTACGTGGACTTGTCATAATCTGTTATTTAAGGTGATAAGGGACGACAGGTAGTAAGTAGTTCGGGTGTGAGGAGATCCGGTCCACCCGCACCCCGATGCTGTAGACATAAATTCTACTGAAAAGACCAGCATACACACAATCAACCAGCTATTGCTACTAGCTGAGATAGCCTTACTCTATACACACGGAAAATGCGAGTGTTGTTTGTGACATGTGATTGGCGGCCGGAAAGCCGCACAGCTGGGCAGCCGGGTGCGACGTCGGAAACTTCGTCTAGTCGCTCTGCTCCTTGGCGTCTACATACCTACTTAGAGCTGACTTTGAAAATCACTAACATTTTCACGACGGCGATTACCTAGTACAGTTAAGAGCACGTCAAGCTTGACACTTTGAACTTTGGACCATTCTTATCGTAAGCGGCACAGTTTTGGATTTAAATCTTGTGTCAAGCTTGACGTGCTCTTGACCCTGTACATGAAGATGGTAGGCTTTCTTACTTTTTGGCAAGCCCAAGTTAAATACCGAATATCTCATTCATCATGAATTAAATACTTATGTCTCCTTTTCGTAGTGGTCCTAAAAGAGTAACCATTGGTAGTTCCATATCACAAAACAGTTTGGAATAATCGTTTAACATTCGATCGATCTAATCACCAAAATCTGTCGGTTATTAAAAAGACACCAATCTGCGATTTGTGAGTGGCAAAGTTTCTTTGTAATCGGTTGAAAAAGTAAATTTGCTTTGGTGAAACTGCCTAATCTAAATTAAACCAACTCGTAAACAAAGTTTAAGTGACATTTCTGTAGGTACCTACCGTTGTGTTGTTTCCTGAGTTGACGAATGAGTTCATTTAACAATAATATGAGGACTCTGATTCCCAACTTTTAATATAACCTCTACATGTGAAAGAAATTCAAAATATCTTTATATTATAGATAACCAATAAATGCTAGCTGAGTCGAAAGGCAAAATTCCCTTATTAGAAAAAAAGGTACCAACTGAGGTAAGAGTACTCGAAATGTCAGAAATTGCAAAAAACCTTTTACCACACATTTTATATGAAAGTTTTTGTTAGAAACGATACTGGCCACTACTCTACAAATAAGACTTAAGTAAAACCAAATTATAATCATATCACTATTTTTTTAAATTTGGAACAGCTTTGTTTTGTTTAATTAATAGAGAATTATCACTTTTAAGACGATTTTTAATAAAAATGTTCTCAAGTGTGGAAACAAATGAATTGAAACACATGGTTCTATCAAATGGCCACCGTGCTGTCCTGATTTTTTCTTTGGGGCTATGTAAAAAAAAGATATTTAAAAAAAAGACACAACAGTGTTCAAGAATTGAAAGACGCACTTTCAGTAATTTTCAATGGAATGCATCCGAGTAGAATTTCAGCCGCTACTTGCTCTTTGCGGAATAACTACCTAGAATAACCGATTACTAAATGTCTCTACAAAATGTATGGTAAAAAGGTTTTTCCGAAAAAAAGTTTTGTAAAAATTGCCTTTATCTTGCTGACTGTATTATTTTTTTCAAAATCTGTGAATGCCAATCAAAATATCTTCAAAATTCATGGATAGTCTTCTAGAACCGTTTTCCTGTAACTACAACGATTAAGGTAGCTGGCCTTGCTGCCCCGTCTCAAATTTACACCCTGTATATGAGTTAAAGGTATAGGTGTGATAACGACTTAACAAAGCTAAACGGGTAACTTCCATATTTTTGTCATCCCAGTAACCCGGACTCGTATATACAATATAATGTAATAAATAACCTTTTGTATAAAGTGCATTGACGTCTTCAATTTGACGTCGTAAATTTGAACATGAACAGGAATCTTATTATAAAAAAGTATGCACTGTAATAAATTTGTGACTTTGTGGAAACGACTATCAAGAATAAATAGTTTATTTTTTTATGACGAAAACGGATATTATCTAAATAAATTATATTTTCAATAATATACTGCGATACCAGTGCAGTGTAATATTGTTATTATACCTTTACACGGACCTCTCAAAAATTAGGAGTTTTACTTTTGTAGTAAGTTAGGAATTAGAATCTCAACATAGCAATGTCGCCATTATGTGGTCTGTGGGTATCGCAAATGTCAGTTCACGCCATGTCTCGCTCGAACTTGTTAGAAGTAATTAATTTCCAATTTCAGAAAGTAATTTAACTTGCCTAACATAATCATTAACTTAATTTGACGAGGTTTTTATCTTAATTGCTTGATACAAATATCGTACCGTGCGGCTCCACTTGTCCCGTCTACATATTCCGCACGTTTCGACCAAAATGCATACATTTTCAACTTTAGAGGTACACGCAGGCGTAAGTGTTACCGTCCAGTTACACGACGCGAAAGTTGTTGCGCGGTGACCGCCCAGTTACCACGCTTTCACGTAAATTATTGGTAAATATGAATTCTATTTACTATAGACAACAACAATAAAATACCTCGGTGGTTTGTATTGTTCCGGCTGTCGTGTAGACCAAAAGACAAGCCACTCTCGCCCGCGCGCTCAGGATGCTCATTTAAGTTAAAACGTAAACGCTAAATAAATAGAGCGTATTTTGCCATGACACGCGCAAGGTGCGCGGCGGCCACACGGTCTCCGGACGGCGAGAGCGCAATGTAATTCGTGTCGAATAAATACGCCCTTAGGCTGATTGGAGTTTATTTCCTCCATGCGCATCTACTTTTTACAATTTACACTGGTGAACACCAAAATTTTCATTAGATGTCATTAATTATTGGCATCGTCTGATGACATTGTCATTACCGTGGTCGATACTTACGGGTGTAACATAATAACTGTCGTAGTATTTGCAGAGCCGCTTAGTGCGCGATAATAAAATAGTAATAGTGGTCGCGGCGGCGCCGTGTTAGGTATACTGTGGCGCCGTAAATAAGCACGTCACGCGGCTTCAGTTGCGGCGCTACTTTGTCGCCAAGTGGGGCAGGGGGCGCGGGAGGCGGTGGCGAAGGTAACTTCGCGAAATTCCTCACCCGACGTGAACAGGAATCACACGTGTCAAGTGCTTGGGTCATGTCTAACTCTACAGAAGGACGTGCCACTGTACTGGCAGATGATTGGAGTGTGCTCAGTGTCATTTATATTAATGCCTATGAAATGTTGCCCGCTATAATCCGCCACTGGCAAAGCCTCTTCCATTATGGTCACGTCACCTCCAAATGTTTAAATCGTCTATTCTATCAAATGTACATTTCATACTTAAAAAAAAGGTTTTTCATCGTTAAATATTTTATTCGGGTCTCAGTGACTTTTAGCGGCGGCACGGAGTAGCTCTTTGTGGTGTTCTAATGTTGACGAAAAGGTAAAAGTACAACATGCCATATTTAATTTATTTTTCATTGCACGGTACTTAAATACAATTTATATTTACTCGTAAGTCATTTAATCTCCTTGAACTGCGATAAAAACACAGTCTATTTGATCATGGCAAGATGTGCTTGGTAGTAACTATCATAGGGGTTGTAGTATTATTGCTGACGGCAATATACCTGTGAATATTATATTGAAAGCAAGAAAGTTACATTCTCCATTCCTCCCTAGTAGGATCAGTATGGTTTCTGGGAACCGCTATATATATTTTTTACCGCTAGGTATGTTCATACATAATAGAACCCATCTGAGACCCAAAATCGGCCTATGATCGTACCCACAAATAATCTGCAATATTTTAAAGGAATCGCGTTTCATATTAGTCCAGCATCTAACCTGAGTCTACATGAATTTTGTTTGATATCACACAGATCCATAAAGCGTAAGTTATTGTTACAGGTGAGGAGCCGCAGTCGCTGCGCTTGCACCGCAATAATCGCTCTCTTTCTTTTTTCCCATCAACCTTTCTGCTTAGTGAAGTGACAATGTAGTGACTTAATAATAGTGGTTTACTACTTAACTATAATAATATTTAGTGTACAGTCATGTTATAATCAGCGTTATAATATGTTACCATAGGTTAGTTTTCCTTTTAGTGTTAATGTTAGTGCCAATGACGTATTGACCCTGGTAAGTTATATCATAAATTTAAAGTGATGAGTTGGACATAGTGTGCCTACCGTGAACGAAATATCGTGCGTAGCCTAGTGCCGATAGTACGTATAGATGTCTGCCGCGCGGCGGCCCCGGCCCGCAGTCGGGTGAGTCGTCGCTGTCATGGCTCAACCCCAAGCGCCATCGCCGGGCGGCCGCGGCCGCCGTGCGTCTCGCGCGCCTCCGCCGCTCGGCCGCGCCAGCTCCGCGGGCATGGCGCTACCCATGAAACGCTCCTTTAGCTCGGAGAGCGGGTCGTCCTCCAAGCGTGACTGGAAGATGCGCCTCAGCCTGCGCAGCCGCAGCGGTCAAAGCGTTGTAAGTACTTTACAATTTTACTTCTGTTTTCAATAACAAATTAAAAACAAAAATAAATTCGCGTTCTTGTGAACATTCAATTCAAAACGTTTTTCCGCATACATTTTGTACCATAGATCTTAAATTAGCTATGCACCCTGTAAGCAATGTGAATTCTACATTGTAAATAATTATTTATTAATCTGAAATTAGATAACTATAACATAAAAGTATACAAATTAGTACAATACGCCAAAAGTAAAATTAAGTAGTACTTACATAGTATTTAGTATAACATGGTCTCAGGTAAAGTAATAAAAGGTCATTTTAATTTATCTAAGTTAAAGTTACTTTTTGCAACACGGTTTAAAAAAATCCCTAAAGATATGTAAAACTAACACTAGCTCAACACCATGACGTAACTGCTTCAGGAAATAACATAAACAAACGTGTCTCGGTATCCTTTCTCCTCTTTCTTATTTTCTATATTTATTGACTCTGTTACACACTCTCTCTCTTCTTTCTTCATCTTTATGCTGATGACCTCCAAATTTACATCCAGTCGTCTCTTAACGACTTATCATTTGCCGTCAATGACGTCAGTCTGTTCTTCCTTCAATCTGTCTGTCTGTCTGGAGTCGGTCTTTTGGTTTACTCATCAAAAACACAACGTATCTCGTATGTACCTTACCTTTACCACCTGCGATTTTAGATGGTGTTCGCATTCCGTATTTAGACAAAGTTGAAGAAATTGGGGGTAATTTTAGATCTGTGTCTTACATGGAAGCCCCATCTTCATTGATATGTGATTATATATTTAAAAAACCACTTTCATTACAAGGTATTTTTTGGTTGCATCCCCCATTCCAACTGTTAAGTTTCTATCCTAAGGTTGCCTGGAAGAAATTGTACTGTGGCTTACTCTGTGATACTTAGGTTACTGTTCTGTGTTATCTTTATAATTTTTTATGTGCAATAAAGAATATTCAATTCATTCATTGATTCATTCATTCATTCGGTTTTACTATTACTTATGAATAACCTTTTACCCAATAACTGCCGTGAAATGACTGCTAATATATTGATAAGATAAGATAAAAGCGAATTCATTCACTTGAGTGTCGGCCGCTGACATTTACAGCGATACCCAACCGAATAAATATAAATATTAAACAACATCACATACGTTGCTCTGATCCCAAAGTAAGTAACTAAAGCACTAGTGTTATGGAAATCGGAAACAACGACGGTACCACAAACACCCAGTTCCAAGACAATGTAGAAAAGTTAGTTTTTCTACATTGACTTCAAAGACCTCAAAGATGGTGACACCATAAAGCCCGGTGCGCAAGCAACTTGACCACAGAGGTCGTCAAAATTTTGCCTCAGCAAAGTTTAGCCCCTGTTCCCAAACTTATTTTGTCTACTGCCCACTTTGAGAATAAATTATTTTTAGCGCCCTCACTTTTTCACCTACTTAAAAACCACTATAACTTCAAATTAAATTAATTATTGTGAGCTATATTAGCGGAGACTAAACATTCATTCTAAACGAGACTTTTACTATAACCCGCAAGAGTTAACTTGAGACCTGAGCGCAGTAGGGAGTACACAACGGCGCTCAGATCTCAAGTTAACTCTTACGGGCTACACCTGCTAATAAGAATGATTATTGAAATACAACTTTATAGAATTGAGACAGAGTATCTTTTATACAAAATAAAACAAACATAATCGATTCTAATATAAACACTAATGTGAGGAATTAATCTGATGCTGTTTAATAAATTTGTGTCACCACGTTCGGTATTTTGCAAACGATTTCTCTTTTTAGTAAGCATAATTGTCACAGCACTAAAACCACGTTCACACAAATATGACGATGGGAATGCTATCAAGAATCGTTGAACGATTGACCACAATCCAGGGTACAATTGCAGGATCGGTTTTTGTAGCGAAAATTCTTGGTAGCTATTTTTGAACTTGATTTTTATTTCCTCGTTCGTTGTCAATTCTATAAGTTCTTCTTCCAGCTGAGATAATATTGCTGTGTTAACATTTGAAAACAGATCCAACACCCAGTTTAGTATTTCCAAGTTCAAAATGTCCTGGTATCGTTCGGTGAAGTCAATGTGGAGGTTTTTCAAATGTTGGGAGTAGGAAACAAGTCGTTCTTACTGCAGAATACTGATAAATTCGGGAAATTGTGAATCTCACGTCTGCCCGTATTCTTTTTGTGTAGAATCAGTTTGGCTGCGAAAGCAGCAACGACATTTTTGGTTTTAATTAAATTTAGTTCATCGCCTTACAGTTGGAGATTCATGTCGTTGAACAATTTATACAGGTCTGTCGTATAAGTTATATCACTCTTTGATGTAATGAGCTTGTTGCGCAATTCTGTATCTTCAGTTTCCAAGAACTCCAATCACAGAGTCTAACAGGTTGTAAAATCGAGTCAGACAATTGCCTCTTGATAGCCAACGAACTTCAGTATGAAACAATAAACGGTTGAAATCTTCGTCATCAGTAACACAAAGCTGATGAAATAATCTATCATTCAAAGAGCTGTAACGGATTTTATTTACTGCTTTGAGGACATATTGCAGTGATCGAAATAGTCGTTCACTTGAATTTCTAGCAACCAAATGTTGTCTACGAATAACGCAATGTACAGCAAGGACATCTGGAATTTTATTTTTTAAGTACGCTATGAAGCCTTTATGGCACCCTGTCGTAGCCGAAGCGCCATCCGTAGCAACTGATATAATATTTTTCAAGGGAATCTCTTTCTCATCACAAAACTTTTCCAATGTATTGAATATGGTTTCGCCTTTTGTATCGGCCTCTAAGTTTCTAGCAAACAATAGTTCTTCACATATTTTCTCATCTTTAATAAACCTCACGTAAGACAGCAACAATGCTTCATTAGTTGGCAAAGTGGACTCATCGAGCTGAATTGAGAATTGACTAGTCCTCAGATGATTGCACAATGATTCTTCAATGTTTTCAGCCATTTCATCAATTCGTCTTTACACAGAATTATTACTCAAAGGATTTTTTCGGATAATATCTGCGGCCGGTTTCTGAAGCACAGTAGTTATTACTTCCTTTATTGCTGGCAAAATTAACTCTTCTCCGATGTTGTGTGGTTTGCCTTTTCGAGCAATTAACAAAGAGATATTGTACGAAGCTCGAAGTCCGTCGTCATCTTACTTAGCAGCCGCCAAAAAGAGTTTTGTTACACTTGGCTGAGTATATGCTTCCTCTCTAGGTCCTGAAAATATGCTACATTCTTGTCTTTCTTATCTGGATGCATTTTATTCAAATGATCTTGCAGTCTTGAAGGTTTCATTGCTTCATTCGAAAATGTTTTTAGACATAGAAGGCACAAATGCGACAATGGGTTTGTGAGATTTTCAATGAATCCGAATCTAATATATTCCGCACAGTATTGCCGTCACTTCTTTTTTACTTCCAACATTGTTTTGTTTTGAGTGTTGAACTTAAGTACTGCTTATCTATTACGCGCGAACCCGCAAATGAAAATAAAATAAATGTTACGTTGTTTATATAGGATTGCATAAGCAGCACGCAGCGACAGGAATAAAACAAACATGCATAAACTCGTTTATCTCATTCGACGCTCAATCGTACTCAACAAGTAAGAACAAGTATTCTATAAACCAGCTGATTGATACAGGAATGCATAAATCGGGTTATTAGAGCCACACAAGAACGGACCATATATTAAGAATTTTTGTTTCATACTATAAATCTCTACACTCGAAGTTGTTGACGATTATTTATGCGAGGGACAAATTATCCAGTTAGGTAGGTCCAACTTCAAGGTCAGTCGTCGAATCCGACTTGCCTGGGCAGCGTACAGGAAGTTTCACCATATCTTTCTTCAAAACACCACAGTGTCACAAGTGTGTGTAGCCAGTAATGATTTACGGCACTGAGACGTGGTGGCTCACTATGGGCCTCATACTAAGGCTGAAGGTAAAAAAAAAATGCTCGAAGTTTCACTGATTGACGAGATTGTATCAGTAATGAGGATATTCTCAAGGGAACCAGAGTAACCGACATAGCCCAAATAATTGCAAAACTGGCAGTGAAAGTGGCAGAGGACAAGGTACATTGCGCTAAGAACAGAGTGGCGATGGGGTTGAAGAGTTCTCGAGTGGCGACCGCGTACCGTAAGACGCAGCGTGGGCACGCCACCCACAAGGTGACCTGGTTAAGATTGCGAGAATCTGCTGGATGCAAGCGGCGCAGGCCAGGTCCCTGTGGCATACTTTGAGGGAGGCCTATATTCAGCAGCGGACGTTGGCTGAAATGATGATGATGACAACGAAATCGTTCATGATAGATCTTTCAAAACGGAGTATAAATCTCCAAATTCAGAAAAATTCACAATATAGAGTTATGACTGTACATTGTACTCCAGTGTTTGTTTACTCCGGTTTATTTAACAATGCATATACGTATAACAATTTATTTATTTGAACACCAGATTCCCGAGAGCTTTTCATTCCAATTACAGCGGAAACATCAACAGCGCGGTCGCGTCCTTTTATTGCACTGCAACGCGAACGATCACGTTCGCTTGTTTACAAACCAATCGAAACGTCCTCGATCTTCGTATTTGAACTAACCATTTAGTTCATAAAAGTGTTGGAATCCACAATACACCAGACGTAAAACGAAAATGAAAAAAAAGCGACTACATTTTTGAGTAGCACTTTAAATCGAATACGGCCCATTGAAATCTACCAGAGCATTTTTTACTGTTGATCATTTATATGCTTTTTCGTACGTAACAAGTACAGACACAAATACTAATTTTCCTTTATATTCCAAATAAAGTACTTCACTGGTACAGACGGTACCAGGCACTGCAATAACTTTTGTTAACCGACTTAAAAAAAGGAGGAATTTCTCAATTCTAATGTATTTTTTTTTGTGTACGTTACGCGATTGCTCTGGCGTTTGTGAACCGATTTTGATGATTTTTTTTTTGTTGCAATCGCCAGCATCAGCTCAGCATTGGTACCATTTAAATTTGAAGAAAACATTCGAACTTAAAGGGTGGCAAACTAGGGGATTAATCCAGTTTCGTGCACTTACCGTTAATTGATTTCTATAAAACTTGGCAAATAGATAATCCAATAAAAAGGCCGATAAACAAACTTTCGAGATCGACTTTTTTCTTAACAAAAAGTTATAATTATGGCGTTTAGATGGTTTTACGCGTATTATAATAAAGTCGTAAAGAAGCTGAGTAGCTTTAATATTTTACAGTAAAATTCTGTGCTATCTATTGAAGACATCCTATTGAAGAAGCTAAAACCTAAGCTTTAAGAAGCTGTAAGCTTTTAGAATTTTTTATAACATAACAGTTGCAGCGGCATTCAAAGTTTTAAATGGCAAAGATCTGAGGGGCACTGCAACTGCGCCCGTCACTCTGAGACATAAGTTGATTAGTGCCATGTGCCTGTAATTTCACCAGTACTGTAACCCTTCTAAACCGAAACGTAGTAATGCTGATATTACTGCTTGGCGGCAGAAATTGGTAAGGTGGCAGTACTTCCCTGGACGAACTCTTCCACAAGAAGCTTTACTGTTGCTGCCGTTTGTCTGTGCGTTTGTAATAATAATTTCCACTAAGGTTTCCACGGTTTGTCAGATTACATATGTTAAGATAACATGTATTAAACTTCGATTAACATTGTGTTTATTGTATTTAAATCGGTTGACAATTAAAAGATAAATCAATTTTAAAGAGACGCTTACAGAAATGTGATCAAACGGTTGGACGTACGTGAAAAAATAATGCTACAAAAATGTTAATCATCAGTAGATCCACAAAAAGTGAGCGACACGATATATTTATCTTTTATGTATTTAAAAAAATATATTATATTTAAGCCACAATAACGGTTTTACATGTGCACATATACATGCATATCGTTACGCCTGTCTCCCACTGTGGTAGGCAGGAGCCATGGACCTCCTTCCGCTACGCTCCTGACAAAATGTTTTATTATAATTAATATATAATTGTTAATATTAATATTTATGTAATTTCTTCCATTCACATTCGCTCTTGGCTGGTATCACAGCTATGCTTACGGTCCGGACGGGCTGTCCGCCTGCGGGCCATCCGCTTGCATAGAATCTACAGTGCTCTGATTCATTGACTTACAATTATATGGACGTCGGGTCCGCGCTAAAAAGTGCCCGCACTTGTAAGGCGCTAAAATCGTATACAGAGCGCGACACTCCGCTTTAGTCTTCATTTGTTCTACGGACAGCGCGATACTGCGATGACATAACAATTTAAATTTCGAATAGGTTGACTTGGGACATTTTTTCGTGGTATTTGTATTAGACCCGTCGTCCAATTATTTGTAAGTCAATGCTCTGATTCGAGTATTTAATTTAGCGCGGATATTCATGGAAGACAGTTGCCTACAATGAACGCACGGGTGGTTTGTGGGGAGTTCACGCGGAGCGTGTTCCTTACGGAGCAATCCGCGCCCACTGTAAAACGATGTTCTGACGTCACACGTGTTACTCCGCTCCGGCGCTAAGCGCGGACGTTCCGTAGATAAATCCGCACTGCTTTGAAACCACCCTAAATTTGTGCGGTCAATCGTCCACTATTTATTATTTCTACATGACTAAACCACTGAAGCATCCCCCTGTCTATCGTGATCACTACATCATCCTCTACATCAACGGTTCTAATGATAAATAAAAAATTTAAAAATGTTCTAATCGTTTTATATTACGCTATGACCATCAACCGGCCAGACGCTGAGAGTGATCGATGTGGATTACAATATAAGCTGCTTTTCGCACGATGAAATCGCCGTGGCCCTGCAGCGTGTTATAACGTAAGACGTATGTATGCATTAATACCCGACAGCTGTACGTCAAATATTGTGTATAGGACAGCATTATTGTGAAGAATATATGTATAAGTATATATAACTAACCAACAGAGTTACTTTTATATATATTAATATTATTCGTAAGTGATACATACATGTTCACGCGTATGAAATTGCGTGCCCAGCTCCTCCTCATCATGATTTGTTAAATTGATCACTTTAGGAGTCAAATTCATATTCGAAATAGGTAAATAAATGAAAATATAATTTTTGAAATAGAATTATGAAATTAATTAAACACCATTACTCATTCATTTCATAACACAGACTCCTCTGTGAAAAACGAGTAAATAAAGAGTATAGGTGTGCTTTTTTTTTAAAAAGCAAATATTTTTGCTCACACAAACTTTTTATTTTGAGTAACCTCTAATATAGTTAAACTGTTTATCTCATTTTTGTACAACTTTTATATAAAATTCGCCTTGTCCAGACTTGTCCATGGCGATCAGAGATTGGCCAGATCATTACTGTGAATTTGACATGACTTCGTTTACATTGTAAGGATTAGAAATTATAGCTTCGTTTTAGCGTAGCGTAACCGTGGATAGTATACAGATTTTTTTTACGACACCAAGTGACAGAGTGCACAAGTCCTGCACCTGGTGGTAAGCGACACACCTGTCCATAGCAGTTGCAGTGCCACTAAGATCTTTAAATCGCAAAGATCTGAGTGGCACTGATCTGTTTGTAATTTCACCAGCATCCTTAACCTTCTAAACTGGAACGCAATAATGCTCACATTACTGCTTAGCGTCAGACATAGGTAAGGTGGCAGTACTTCCCTGGACGAACTGGGATTGTCGATGGCGACTCAAAAGATTCCTTTTTGAAAAGATAGACATTTTCCTACTCTTTAGCGCTTTAAGAGGATGATACTACGACGTAGACAGCAAAGAGTTGGATCGTTTCGACGCTCCAGTCAAGAAGGCCGGCTGAGCTAAATGTGAGAAATGTTGTCTATGTAGAGTAAAAGCTCAGATGAGATGAGATGGCCCATCGAAACAAACTTCAGTCAGGTTTCTCCGCAGATGCTGCAAAGGATGGAGAAGGCGGATGAATTCGGCATTTTGAGCCGTATCTGTAAATATACGTAAAATAATCAAGTGTTAGCTATGCGCGTGCAGTGCGCTTAGGAAGTCAGTAAAAAGACCATGTATGTATAGTGAATTACAATAAATATTATGTTTCGAACGCATGAAACAGTTAAGTACCATCGCCAATTCAACTGTATGTCATTATCATAGACCAAATAAATACTAGTAATCATAATATTGGAACGAATTCAGAAGTAATTATTACTTGTCAAGCACATCATTAACTTAACAATGGAATATTTTTTTCCCTTCCCTTTCCCTTTGTTATACGTCTCTTACGTCAGTACCGATACCCTGTCTTCGTTCTATATTTATCGTGCTCAAGGGTACTAAGACAGACACTATTTTACGAGTTCCTAGCATTAGCAGAACTTTTAAATTGAACTAAAGATACGGACGTGTTCAGTAACTATGAATATACATAAATATCTGATAACTGCTGGTTACTATCTGAACGCGGTCGCCGCGTAAAACCTGTTGAAATTCCGGATTATTTTTCTTACTTTCGGACGACGATCGACTTTTATTGCCTATATGTTTAGGTATTGGTACTGTTAGTTTTACACAATAAATAAATAAATTTGTTGTAAATTAATACGTGTTTTACTACTCTAAGTTGCCTGTATTGTGTGGGTGTGGTGAGACATTTATGGCCCACCTATTGTACTACTAGCTACTGTATTAAAATTGTATGTAAATAAATACCTACGTGTATATGAAATGGCAATAAATTGATATAATTACGTACTTAAAGTTTTTGTTTTAATTATCAGTCTAGTTGCAACCAGAAAGTTTCAAAATAGGTTGGTGTAAATTGGCAGCATTTCGTTTTCAGAAAATGCCCTACGCTATGACTATGGTGAATGGCGTTTTTATGAATATATTTGTAAAGTAAGCATTATAAGATCATATCATTGATTGTGAGTATACGTTTTCATGATTACCATTGAGTTCTTAGGTTTTCGCGATTATTTTCAAATACATAAGCAGGTATAAGGTTTACAACAGAGTTATTACGCATCTGCGTCGTAACTCCATGGTAATTTTTTTTTTAAATGAATACAACTGTATCCATTTAGAAATTCACTTATTTTTAAAGTAATTAAATTTCTATAATTTTTTTGGTCAATAATTTCAATTTAAAATATTGCACTGAGGGTCTAAATCAGGAATAGATACTCGTTTGGGTCCATTAATATGACAACACTTTTTGTTACACTCTGTATCTCTAACATTTTGTGTCATGATAGATTAAAACCTAATAAATGGTAAATGTTGCATATCGACAGGAATCGTATTATGGAAGCATATACATTGCCCCTTCAATGGATATGTGATTTCCTGAACACGCCTGCCAATAACAGCCCGTTTACTTTATTCCTTGTATAAAATTATGTCAGTGACTATTTTCCATGAAACTCTTTTAATAAATCATATTTTAATGAAAGTATGAAATGAATACATAGAACAGTGGAATACCGCTTAATAAAATGGCATCTACTTTATTACAAGAAAGAACATCTGCAACGAGCTTAGACTACGGAAACTAAAGGACATGTTATGTTGACATATATAAATGAGACGTTATATGTATATGATGCTTATCGACATTGAAAACATAAACATATTACTGTCTTTAACTATTGCGTGCGGTCTTAAACCAAAAGAAATAGCATTACATTGGTCTGTGTCAAAGACGGGAATCAAAAATACGTACCGTAATCGTAAATGCCAACTGTGTCCATTTCGCAGTACATGAGGTACATGATACGGTTGTCAAAGGGAAGGACATCAAACGTCAAAACAAATGTTTTTACAAGTGTTTTATTGAATTATTCGCTTGTATTCATTGACTTACAATTATATGGACGTCGGGACCGCGCTAAAAAGTGTCCGCACTTTTAAGGCGCTAAAATCGTATACAGAGCGCGACACTCCGCTTTAGTCTTCATTTGTTCTACTGACAGCGCGATACTGCGATGACATTACAATTTAAATTTCGAATAGGTTGACTTGGGACATTTTTTTCGTGGTTTTTGTATTAGACCCGTCGTCCATTTATTTGTAAGTCAATGCTTGTATTGTAATAAAATGGAAAAAAATTAGAAAAAGCGAAAACCGACCGAATGTAACGTTGTACAGGCACGTGTTATTTTACTGTCTATAAATCACACAAAAGTCTAAATATTTCATGTAATTAGACATATTTAAGTAGTTTATTCATAAATCTTGTCAAATTTTGCTTTGGTTTCTTCAAATTGCCTGTTTGTTTGTATATTTTAGAATAGAATAGAATAGAATTATTTGTATTCGGATTTTGATCCATAATAATGTTAGTAATACAGTAAATTTTTCTTACGTGCTATGGTTAGTGCAATACAAAATTACTTAATTTTAGTGGAAAGTGCATCTTGACCACGACCCTACGCACGTGTAGTTGCACCCAATGTAGTTGGTAAGAGCAGTCCAGCCTATTGGCAACAACGGCTAGGATGCTATTAGCGCTGCCGCGCACACGCATCATGAGTGAGGCAGCCTTCTTGCGCATAATGGCATGAAAGCCATCTGTGTGCACCTCCGTGAACATGCACTACAGTGTCGCGGCAGCCCCACTAGCATCCTAAAAGCGTTGTTATATTGCACCCTTAATGTATTCAGGATTCTCTGCGTATACTTCACCCACAGGCTGCTTGTGTAAAAGTTTTGGCAATATGCTTTAAATACACTCTTTACATCTTTACATCTTTGGTGCAACGAGCAAACCTGCGGGCGAGCATATTACATCTAACAGACAGGGCCCGTCTTTCCCTCTCCATGTCGGCACTATCCTGCAAGTTATCGGTTACCCAGTGACCCAGGTACTTAAATTCAGAAACACGACTTATCTCACTACCATAGAGAAACACCGGCGGCACAGTTCCAACAGAACCTGCCTTCGGCTTTAAAATCCATGGGCTTCCGCATATGTCTCACATATCCTGAGCAGCTTACCAAGTGCACTGATCGCAGGAGTCAATTTTGATGATTGTTGTTAACGATTATTTTGAGATAGTGTTGTTCTTGGAAGCGTACATATTATCGATATTCTGTTATTAGAATAATTCACAACGAGGTTTTTATTATTTTATTATTATTATTTTTACTATTTCAAGTTCACCTACAAATCAAAAAAGAAAAAAGAATGGTTGGAAATCATAGGAGTGCCGAATATAAACACTTAATATTTAGATTAAACAAGACTCATTTACTAGGCATTCTCAATTCCTGAAAACAAAATTATCCACTCGTTTCCGATTTTTTCCTACTGACAACTCTAACTACTAAAAATTCTTATTTTATAAAGCCAGAAATACAATGACCATGTTGGTCCAACGTTGCCGGGAGAAGGCCAATACCAACGTATAGACAGCCTATTTGCCTTGCCTTGCTATCGTTCGGTGTCACTCGCCTACGCCTAGCTGACCGAATGAAAGCGGGCGCGAACGTGTATAGAGCTCGTTTGACGTGGTTTGTCACAACTCGCTGTCACTCGTGACTACTTGTCTCACTTCGGAGAAGTGTCGATTTTTCTGCACAAATCCAAGGCGCTCGGCCAATAGTAGTCAATTAAAAATTAATTGACATGGTATAATGCATGTGAAACATGTTTATACTAACACCGTCTCTTGTTACATCTCCCTTTATACCATGTTTTAAGCAAATAAACGTATGATAATAATATTATTATTGATAATATTAAGCTTACACTATTTGGAAACTGCTTAAAAATTTCTCTGTGACAATATGAATCGTGAGGTTGAAAATGTATAGGAGATCTCCAGATTTATGTTTCAAATTATTTTTTTTATATACTTTCAAATTACATTTTTTCTGTGCAAATTCACTTTTCGTAATATTTGAGAATTTGTAAACGCAAAACAATAAATTCAAAATTTCATGTGACATTCCCGGATATTCCCATTTAACTTAAAATATTCCCAAATGGAATATTGATCTACTTTAATTAAATGTTTGCATGTCGATAATGATTTATCGATAGATTACGACACTAAAGAAATCCGCCATTGGTTCGTTCAATTTTTGTTTAGGTATGCACGTTCATTCCGGAAGTAGGGCAGCTCCTTTGTTTTATTTTTTTTTCCATCCTGTATAGTATGTACCAAAATGCTAAATCTATGGTTACGAGACGTGAAAGGAGTAGGTACGTGAAAAAAACACGCAATTTTGGACCAAAATCCTGATGTGGTCGCCGTCTGATGAAGAACGTAATTAACACAATTAGTTCCTTTGACGATGTTTATTGGAATTCCTCGTTGGAATCATTACATATGATATAACATATACGGCATCATAAAGATTGCTTTATATAGACTTTGGTATTGACCAAAGTCTATATAAAGAGTAAATTAATGTAAACGTGTAAATTAAATCGAGATATTACACTACAAAACATTTGTTACAAATACAAATAATAGTAGGCAGACTCTCCCACAGCCGCGGAATCCTTACTTAAAGATAGCATTGGAGTTAATCTTACTAATTTAAAGTTTCGTCGTGTACTTCCGAAAGACGTTCTTAAAGCCTGTAAATAAAATAGAAATAATAAACTGCTAATTTTTCCATCAAAGTCATTAATTCTATAGTTGATTCTATTGCGCCATAATTAGCGTGTGTTTTTAACAAATGCATTGATGACGGGGGCTTACTGACAGCATAAAGCAAAGTTACACCTCTTTTTAAATCTGATAGTACTCGTATTTCAGAATTCACCAATTTCAGACTTATTTCATATGACTCTCAGAAATATATTTGGGACAATATTCTTAATTGACTGCGGTAGGTGCTTACATTTTTACAGTAATATACATATGTATATCAAACAACGTTTAATCATTGTAACAATTTGAAACGTAATTTGCTTGCCTATATAATAAAGACAATTTTGATTTTGATGGAGCAATACAATCAACTTACTATATTTAGTGGCAGACGAAATTATCGACTTGTTACTCCAAATCGGATTTGACTAACATTTCGATGGCTTTCTAGAATGGTGTCCTATCCAAAATTAATTAATCTATCAGGTATATGGTTTAGAAACATCTGAAGCATATCTAACGTGCAAAACCGACGAATCATAACACCGGTCCATCTTATTACTTGTCCATTTTAGGCAACAAAAAGATCGGTGTTTTTTTGCAAAGTAATTTTGAATGCAGCTTTGCTATAAAGACAAATATGAACAATTTTGGTTTGTGCCGCTATTATTGAAAGGCAGCGATATTAGCAATTTCTGAATAATATCTATTTTGAATTTAAATAAAGAATATACGACAGTAACCAACGAAGTAGTTTTAACTGGTGTTTACCATCAAATCAAATCAAAAATTTATTCGAATGAGTGTTATAAAATCTTTTAACCTTTTTTTGTACAGATGTTATCATAAATTAAATTATGTACTAAGTATTTAGAACTTTCGTGAACCAACTTCCAGTGTTTCCACAACAAGGCTGCTGAAGGACGTATCAGGTAGGCAGTTCTCTTGCGTATTGTCGCACTATAGCATAAGTATCTAAAACACTCAATTTTCCCGTGTTACGCCATTTTTCTTCTCACGTTAACAGCCTACTAATTTTACACGCCTGACTTTGAGCACATGTTCCCACTGGAAATTCTTTTGAACTCTTTCGTCCACTTGTCTCTGTTATAATTCAATTAAATATTCCAATATTCATACATTTTGGTGTAAGAGATAGTTCTACTATTTCCGTTGATAAGCAATTGTTCTTCTATAAGTTATTCTATAAAATATTACTCCTTCGGGTATTCGATCTTTGGCAAAAAGAGTATTTTCGCTCTTGGCTGATTAGTTTTTCAGCCTCTTAATTTTGAATTTAGATGCTAGTTCAGGCCTTTCGAATTTGGACACAGATTTGACCAGCTGCACCTGCTCATGCAATCATTAAAGGCGAGTTGCACCTTTTCCGGAGCGGCTCGACTCTGTCCACCTGCACCTCCATCCTCGGGCGTTAGTTCGAGGGCAGAGGTTTCTGACTGTGCGTTACCTCTCCTTTTCCATCCTCATTATCACTTAATATCTCCATCTTTTACTTACACTTTCTCAAAATTTTGCTTTTCCCCTTTTTTATACAAAATTGTATGTTAACCTATTAGTTCTTTACCATTTTAACGCTCGACTTAAAAGAGGGGAGTTCTCGTTTTTAAAGCCTGTGTATCATAGCCCTTAAACGAATGAACTGATCTCAGACCGGTTTTTTTTAAGGTTCATTTGATCGGAATGATTTTTAGTTACGTTTGATGATCATCCAATAAGTTGTTTCAAGATCATCGGCTCTTCTTCCTGTTTGTGTAGGAATAATTTATCTAATGTTGCTACCATAACAATCTGCGGACTCCTCAACTCCTCAACTACTTACAGAAGAACTGTCGTGTCAGGGCTCTTGTCGAGTAGTTGGCTTACAGGTGGTGATTAAGTCTGATGATAGCGCAGGAAGGAAGGCACAGGAGCACAGCTTTGTTAAACGTGGACCCATCGAGTTAAATTGATTTCGACTAAAAGTTGGTTGACGGTCACATGATGGGAAGTTTATCAAAGGTAAAGTCAATTTGTATTCACTGAATGTCATTCGAATCGAGTGGTCACCCGAGTCACAGCCGACACCACCTATTTTACTATTTTTTTCGACATTTTTCAATATTTTTTAAATAATTTCTTATTATCAATTTAAGTTGGTAATTAAAGTTTTGTCCACATTATACTTGTGACATATATACTTATGTGGGATTGTATTCTAAATGAAAAATTTAAATTCAATTATTAATATTATGATTATTTATTACGAAAATAAATTAAAGCATTATCAGATACCGCTGATTAAAATACTAAAGATCCAGTTATTCCTTGCAATCCTGCTAAAGCCTAAATTTGTCGTAACGACTCTTAAATGGCATTTTTGATAGAGTAATTTGCTAATTTGCAAAGTTTTGCAAACTTATCACGTGAATTGAGGCCATATAAAACCTTCGCCTTTCCGATACTACTTTTTCTCAAATATACGAAAGCCTTTCCTACTGTGGTGACTTTTTAACCGACTTAAAAAAAGGAGGAGGTTCTCAATTCGACTGTACGTTCTTTTTTTTGTATGTATGTTACGCGATAACTCCGGTATTTGTGAACCGATTTTCATGATTCTTTTTTTGTTGGAAAGGGGGTACTTCCATAGTGGTCCCATTTCATTTTGAAGAAAATCATCCACCTCGAAGGGTGGCTGTTCACGCATGAAGATTCATTTTTATAAATTCCGCCTAACTTTAATTTAGGAGCAATTACTTTAATGGTTGATTTTGCTATTACTCCAATTCAAGGCGTTTTTCTCTCAATATACTTTGAGTAGAATTCCACGTACTTTTGAGGTCGGTTTTTTTAGTACTCTGTACTGAGATTATTACTTATGCGCAGTAAAAGAACTTAAAATTATAGGGAACATTATTCTTTCTTTGGTTATATCTAAATTTTGTGCAGGAAATAAAGAAATATTATTATTATTATTATTTGATATCTAAATCTAAATCTTTAAAACTTAGTGGATATATTGGAATCCATGACTGCTAAGCTTGAAATAAAACATGAATTTAAAAATTAAAAAGCCTCCCACACAAAACAGCGAACTCTAAAAAGTCAGTAATAATAATTGTAATGAGGTGCTTATTAATTTTCAAGCATTTTTGATCCTTTAAAGAGTCAGGGGACCGCTAAACAAAGTAGAGCGTTAAAACTAGCGAACTTGAAGCATACTAGATAGCTACTTACGTAGGTAACAAAACAATAATGTCAATTCGTTAAATAGGTGTCAACCCAAATACCTAATACCCAACACATGCTGAACTTAAGAACTAAATGCCAGGGAAATATTTCACTGTCAAGGATAAATTCAGAAAAAACTTGGATAAGGAGGGAAGCATTTGCAACTTCGGTTTTTAAAACGAACAAAATACTACGTTTAATCATATAGACGAGTGCGAAAGATAAAAATCAGCATTGTATAGTCAAAGACGCTATGGTACGGACCATACACCCTAAGGGGCAAGCTGATGAGATAGCTTACTTTACGAAGTTCTAGATCCCGGTGGTGACACAAAATAGAGGAGAAGTCGTTAAAAACTAACAATTTACACCTTCTTCCCGGTCAGCAATGAATCATTTCATAACCCACTGATATCATATCGTACTCACGTTTATTCACTAACCCAATTTCAATAAAGGATCAATCAAGGAACGAGCAGATTAAAGCGATCGTGACTAGATTAGTTTGATTGATTTCACATAAGCCTCCTCTAGGAAGACCTTCCTTTAGGAATTACCATTATTCGAGCACAGTAACTATTGCAGTTTCATTGCATCAACGCATGCAATAGTCAACAGAGAATTGAGTGTCGATTGATCCCAGGGATTTAATTGAAATTTTCTCATCGCCAATAACATACTAAACAAATTCTAAAGAAAAGTACAGATTTATTTACACTAAAAATACTATGTGGATTTCACAGTTTGTTGTTGCACAGGATGCGCTGCGCGGGCGACGCTGCGCTTCGCTACGCGCAAACAGCGGCGGCGCAGGCGCAGTGCGGTCCGCCGACGAGTCGGGCCGCAGCACTCCCGCAGCCGCCCGTGCCTCGCCCTCCCCTGGCGACACGCCCGCGCTCAAGAAATCCAACTGGGAGGTGATTGAGCACTTCTCCTCCAGCCGCTCCAAGAAGAGCCCTTCTGCGGTACGTATAGAAATAACCTAATAAAAAATATCGCAATAATTAAAATGTAATGACTTTTTGAAATCTATTTGATGGAAAGCGAAAATGTCGACAAGGATGATAAATGTTTGCCTCGAAGTTTTTATTTAGCTTATATATTCGGGTCATAAGAATATCCAAGTTGTATTGATCAGAAAACACAGAACACAGCAAAGAGGTTCACTTCATAGCTGTATGCATAATGTAACGACGTAGAAGGAAAACGTTTTGTACTAATTGATAGAACATTTAATGATAGAATCCTTATAAATACACAATAAACTTTCCGAGTCCGAGGTAGGTGTCAAATAAAAAAACATCATAGTATTAGCAAGTATCCCGCCTGTTCACTTGCATTATTATTTTAGTTGCACCTACATGTTGTAAACCTTAGAATAATAACGCATAGAATGACAGTTTCATATCAAACGAACTGTCACAAGTGAGGCAAAAATCAAATTCATGTAGGCTAGTTTTAGTAGTAGGTTAATTTTCGGTTTTAGTGAATATTTATATAAAAATACAAGTTGAAACGCGTTACTTCCTTGTGGAATGTGATGTTAGTATCTATTTTATGTTTGTCTGACGTATTTTTACACTCATTTACCGCACATTTCGTCATTTTAGCTAAAATTCTTGAGCTGTTCGCGGTGCAAGTTGACTTGAGCACTGAAGGCCCGCCCGCTCGTGTAGGCCCATTGAGCGCGCTTCAATTTACCTCACTTAGCGTGTGCGGACTAGGTTTCTATGCGTTATTATTCTAAGTTGTAAACATAATTTAAAAAAATTAAGGTATTCATCACATTATTATCGTGCTAAAATAACCGTTGTTGAATGCAATAGGTACTTATGTATTGTTACTTTTGTTACCAGCAATCCGGATTGGTATCTTGATGTATGATTATGAAACTATCACAAACATATTTTGAACTTATTTTTAATAATTGATTCTATAATTAATGCCGCTATGCAACGCGAGTGCATCGCGATGTTATTCGAACATGTGCTTCGGTACACGGCGCACGGCGGTCGTGCACATACACAACTCACGCTGCTGTACTGCTATGTTTGTACAGCGTTATCATACTTGTCTTATTATTATACTATGCTATTATATGTATACAGATTTTAACAAAAGGTTGATATTTTAATTAATAACGGACAAAGAATATTCGGCTTAAAATATTTACGTAATTTTATTTTATTAATTTATTTTAATTTTATAAGTTGCATTTAATTTTATTAATTTTATTTTACTTTATTATTTCAATGTATATAAACTATTTAATTATTTTTAGATTTTAATTTAGGTTCAGTGACCAGCAAACCCATAATCAAACTGGGTGGAATGTCGATTCCCCACCGAAGCGCGGAAGTCTTTCTTAATTTATTTTTTCCGGTTCTGCACATTTGCACGAGCAAATATTATTATTTATTCACAGCTCTGCACATTTACGCAATACATATTAACAGATCATTCCATTAATACATAATAAAGGACTCGACATTGGAATCGTCACAAATGCGTCATTATATCTATACACGCAGTAATTGGCATAAATTCATCAAAATAGGGCTGTTTCTGCACGTTTGTTTCGCGTTTTAGGCTCGTTTTTAACTGAAATACAAAAACGCTCACTGTAACTGGCATACAACATTCTGTCTCGTATAGTTAGACAACATTTAATATGATAAAATTCGATTCGTTTCAAACCAGTCAGAAGTTAAAAAGCTACCGGCAAATGCACACATCTAACAACTACGTCAAACTTACAACACTATTATAAGCCTATTTGGTGAGGAATAATAAGAATTTAAAGAAATATGTATATCGGTATATGTATACGTCATCGGCACATATTTCTAAATTAATTGTTTAAGCTCTTTTGTACCTCATGTACCTATATACCTATGTACCACCTGTACTTGAACTGAAAGGCAGGCTGAAATATATATGAACTGAGGCTCAATTTGCGACTCAATGAGAGTGGTGGCCAAGGGCGGGCGCGGGGTGGAATCGGGCGGCGGTTGCGCGCCATCAAACCCAGTATTTTCTTAGGTTAGCCATTGTGTGAACACAAAGCCGGGCAACGGCAACAACTACTGAAACATAACAACTTCCGCGGTCGCAAACATGCCCCTGTTTGTTACCGCGCTGTATTGTTCGCGCACTGTTTTGATAAAAAGCAGTAAAATACAAAAGAAAGTTGTGCAATGACTACCGCAACTGTTTTGAAAAACGGCTTTGGAAATAAAATCCCGACGCGGAGTCTACAGACGGGTGCATTATTTACGTGTCCAGTGCGTGACACCAAGACAACCATTTCATTATCGGATATTATTATTTAAGTGCATGTGCATATTGTCTGTCTATCTTTGTCTCTCTGTAGCATTGTAACTCCCAAACACATTCAATGCAAAGCGGTTCTTTTATTTAAAGGATACTTTAATAAGGGATAATCAAATATAGTTTAGAACCATGATTGATGATCACTGCTAAGCTGTTTAAAGATATTTTTAAGAGCTTTTTACAGATAGTGATTTCAGTCATAAAATAATGGTTATTTGTTATGCAAGGCTGCAAAGTTGTTGTTTGACGCGAGTGCTTGTATTGAGACACGAGCTAGCGACAGACGCTAAGATTAAAAATAGAATGTTGAGCGAAGTGTGGATTTCAAGGCACGAGAAGCAAAACACTTCGCTGCCGAGCGAAATACGTAACTTTTCACATCACCTATAGCGAGGTAAATGGTAGATGAAAGAAAAAACATTGAAGTATAAAACATCAATTTTTATAATCAAAAGAAAAAGTTTACCTTCAGACGAATTTGCACCTCATAATTGTTTTATTTTTGCTTGTGCTTATAATTTTATACGATTATTGAAATTATTTTAGTTCTTCGACGAACTAAAATAATTTAATAAACAAAATTAGTTATCGTTTTCAGTTTAATATCAACAATAATAAGAATGAAATATATCAACGGATTTATGTTACATAAATATTACGGGTGCGTAATGACGTGTACGTATGTACGACAAATGGCGTAGTTGAACAAGTCATTATGTTTTTTTTTCATCGAAAGAAAAAGTTAGGTGCACCACAGTCCATCATCAAGTTCGAATTTCAAAAAACGCTTTTTGCGAGCAGATTTCTAATGAGGAAGAACGCCATTCCGAGCTAGTGAGGTGAAAATGTTTTATTTTTACTTCCACTTGGCCAATCGACTTATGATTTGATTTATTATATAAATCCCATTTTTCGATTCGATCTTGATGCTCCTACTAGAACAGTCCACAGACAACCTAATTCCTCGACTACTTACAACAGAACTATCGTGTTTAGGCTCAATTATTATAATAAATAAATCTTGAAGAGTAGTGACTGATGGTAACTAGAATCCGATGATGGAGCAGGATGGTAGACGCGGGTACTCAACTTTATTAAATGTAGAGCCACGAGATTAGACTTGTTAGATTAGTCCCGGCGAGTAGTTGGTTGACTGATGGTGACCTGGAGGTCGATTCAGAACTTAAGGTACTTAACGATTTCTTTTCATTTTTATTCACAGCTTCTCAACCGGCAAAGGCTACAAATGTTATTCAGAACACAGTTATCGAATAAAAGCTGCGCAATGTCCTATTGTTTACAAAGTAATATGAAAATCTCTTATTATTTTAAATAAAGTCTGCTTTTGTTCAATTTAATTAATTTATTTTAATGCAATACTAAAGCATTCCTATATTTTAGGCCCTTAAAGTCTTAAATATGTATATTACTTCGTAAACGCTGTTGAATAACGATATCGTACCAAAATCCGAATCGAACGCTTAACTCCAAAGTCCTGAATACCACGGAAAGAGCCCTTCGATTCGAGAACAATGTCCAATAGAACGATTCGGTTAAAATATCAAAGAGTTCCGAATTCCTGGACCCACAACATAACATTCGCGTTAAACGTTCGATTCGGATTAGGATACGATATCGTTATCCACCAACGTTTACGGAGTTAATAGGTGAAATAGATTATAAGAAATATGAAAAACCTTCTATTTTTTTTTTTTTTTTTTTTTTTTTTCCTTACAGGCAAAATACCCCCCCCCCCCTTATTTTAAATGGAAAAGGGGATCCAAACAAGAAGGAACCTATTGGAGGGGTGGGGTCCTTCCTGCCCCAGC